>NC_081407.1:438380962-438684712 GCF_030272615.1 Cryptomeria japonica | reverse complement strand
ACAACCAAGTTAGCTTCCAATAAATATGAGCAACATATAGTACACAATTGTTTACACTTGTCAGGCATATAAGAACCTTTCCAATGACTATGTCCCATAACATAGTGACAAGATAACACAATTTTACACCATGATTACACATAATAACCATCCACATAACTGGAATGCACAACTCAAAAGGCCACATGTGAGCATGTCTAATGCTCGGTCAAAGATAACATGCACGATCAACATCTTTATGCCTGATCTCAGAACAATAAAATGATCATAAATATCCAACATCTCACTCAAGGGCTCGATGGTGCTAGGGCACGCCATAGTGGTGCTACCTTCCATACAAGACCTTCGTGAACATCCCTTATTGAGTAAGGTGGTTAGCCTCCAAGAGATAGTCACCACACATAGGTAGGTAGTGGGTCATAGCTACATCACAACCTCACATACCCCCATCCTCAAGGTTCCCTACGTCTACTTCCTCGTACACACTCAACCAAGACCGTCTCATACGTCCTTAGAGAGGAATTCACATTTCGCCACAAGACCAGCATACGAAAACAATAAGGATAAACCAGTTTAGCCACCAAGGTATAGATGAAAAAAATAATCAACCATCAATATCAACAATAAGGCAATAAAATAATCCGGAATTGCAACACCAAATCAAGTAAGCAAAAGATCACAAGATCATGGCTAAACCTTCAAAGTCAAAATAGAATAAATTGCTGGTCCACAAAGAAATAAATAAAAATATCACAACTGCACATAACATCACTATGTGACTGGCATCTAGCCACCAACGAGGAACGAAGGAACAATCGACTAGCTATTGCAGTAGCTCATCATGTGGTGCGGCCTAGTCACACATCCACACGGCATGACAGTGTGCACCTCTACATCACCTCGCATCACGTCGTCACGCGACATGGCAATACTCCAATCGGAGAAGACACGCAATGGACGTATCCCGCATGGTAGTGTACCTCACGAAAAAAAAACCACGCGCAAGTCACATCCCGCATAGCGACGTACCTCACAGGATACTCGTCGTAAGCCAAAGGTATACATGACTAAGGTCCACCCACATGTCCACCAACACATACTAACTAGCAGCTCATGTGGATAAACCTACCTTTCATGAAGACAAGGCAAAGGATCCTCCAAACTACACCACCACTATGCTCAAGAATCACCATCAAAATGCTCAAATAAAGGAGAGGAATAGGCTGTCACACATAAACCTATAAATAGATTCATCAAAAGGGAAAGTATTGAGTACACCTTTGATATAGTTTTATTGTATAACTATATCTTTCCTCAAAATAGAGAAGCTAAAGTCGCTTCACGCCGACATTACTCGTACGTCGATCCATACTATTCAAGGAATGGTGACTTCTACTACTACCCCTTAACATATTGAATTACCAACAACCTGAGGTTTGGTACTCAGCAGGGAAACAAATAAGCAACATCACATAAACAATATGGTTTTTTTTTCATACTCATAAGCAAACATATCCTCCATGGTTGATTACTTCACCATCTCATGGGCACATATAATAAGCATTGGTTTCTTACAATACACAAGGAAAGCACTAGTACTGGTTTATTCACATTTACGGGGAGTACTTTTCAGTACGCTATCATCTACTCAAGGAAGATTTTAACTATGCTTTCCACATGAATAGTTGAATAAAGTTTATTCTAGATACAAGTACTGAAATTCTTAACAATTCTAAATTACATAAGGAAATAACGTCATTCCTATATCTTTTTCTAATTCCACTAGGCATTCGTATTTACATTACTAACTATGCAATTTTCTTTCTGAAGCTTAAGACTTTCATCTTTCCATAAGAAGCCCAAAAGCAAACATACAATTTCATATGCATTATAAAAATTCTTTTTAAATCAATGCATTCTTAGTAGCATTTCTAAAAATCTTATAATCTAGGAAAAGAGAAGGGAAAGGGAGTTTGATAACCAAACTATTCCATACAAAGACACAAGATCAACAAGGTCACACTATATACTACAATTTCTCACTATAGGCCTATTATTTTAATTGCACGGTTTTCATTTCGCTGCCGTATTTAGAAGAATGCCAATTGGACTACATGACATCTCCAATTATTATGGTTGCAACAGGAGGTTCTAGTTTTTCAAACAACAGAGATCAAAACAGGCAATCTTTTTGATAATGTAAGACCTCAAGCAAACACTCACGACTCTTAATTCAATACAAAATATATCATAATTTGCAACCTATCATTGAAAATCAAATTACGATTGGAAGGTAAGCAAGGAGCTATCAACAAAACAATACATATTAATGCATGCACATCAAACAAGCTTTTCATTTGTGCTTTCTAAACATAATAATGTAATTACATATATCCAAAAGCAAGTTCAATGGAGCATTTGCTAAAATAGATCCTCAATCAAACTGGTTTAATGCAACACATAAAACAATATTTCGTGGAACACATTATTACACTCTCAAAGCTACTTTAACATGTTCCCTTTAATACCTCTTTTACAAACAAAGCAATTTCACATAACAACTATTCGCATATTAATGTACCTCACTTAAGATAGAATTTAATTATGTTACTCCTACATTACACATGGAGAATTCCTTAATGTAAACATGCAGTTTTCTCCCAATAACCAAGATGAACTTTTAAACCCATAGCCCCTTTATTATCTAAAAACATGTAAGCATCATAAGGCTCACACAAGGGTTCAAGAAGTCACACCCTTGAAGGGTGATAATCATTCAATTTGCTACAAAATAAGCATTCAACATTTACCATATTAGTCCTTCAAGTGGACAACACTAAGCTAGATCATAATCTTAAACACGCATATTTCGTACTTCTAAATTCAAGACAAGCACTGACCAACCCAAATGGATTAGTCTAAAGAGTGCAACAATCAATAAGGAAGGTACATACGACTCTCTTTCAGAATATGAGTAATTGTAGACAAAGACATCAATAAGCAACAGAGCACAAATAATCACTCCAAAACACCAACATCAAGAAGGTGAAAACAAGTTGTGAACACACGCGTTACACACAAGTGAAGGTCTGCTCAATCACACACATACAAAAATGAGGACAAGCATACATCATAAGGTCGATACACCTCACACCAACTAAGCACACAAGCGACACCAGAGATCTCAGTGTTTGCAACATGGGCTTTGATACCAAATGTAATGCCATGCCAAGAAACCCCGAAGGGATAAAGCTAAAACACACGAATGGAGTGCACATAATTTTTTTTTTTAAATTAAACATAACATAATGATGCAATGAGTTATCAAAAACTTAGATAACACAGCGGAAGACTAAACCATACCTAAGGAGTTTCCTAACGTGATTACTTAATTTAACAACTAACTCAACTCACGACATTTGATCCAATTAAGCAAGTAAACTTAATTACATGTTATTACTTAAAATGTGGATATAATTTGTTCAGTAAATTAAATTTATAGATAATAGGATGCATTCATCCGTTAGAGTTAAAATTAGGTAACATAATGAGTTTATCCATTAAGGTTAAAATATAGATGGCATAATGAGGTTCATACATTAGAGTTAAAGCTATGGTTAACATGATTAAGTTCATCCAATAAATTTTAACCATTCATTACGTTCAATCTTACATTAAACATATGTCATGCATCTAATTTCATATCATACTTTAGCTTCATAATAAACTAATGAATATTTCCCATGCCTACTTAATTGCGCTATCAATAACTGAATATATTTCATTAATCCAATCTACATTCTCTGATGATCCTAATTACTGAATTAAATAAAATGAATACATACATGCATTTATGATTATCTTCATCTAATCCCCATTATACATTTTAACATAAAGCATCCATACATGCCGAATTAAAATAAAACACAAAAATGTAAAAACACCACATAACACCGAAATGATCTCGGAGTTCACCCTTAGTGGGCTACATCTTTGGGTCTGCTCAATTGCAAGACCCCTCTGATACTTAATCAATAGTGAAGAATACATAAGGTTCACATCATTTACAATCTTGCCATCAAGGCGAACATAACCAATAATACATACGACCACTTTGGTCAAATAAATACATGAATGATCCTTGAATAGGAAAGGATCCAACTGAACATAATAAAAAGCAATAATAACAGATCAACTGGAGCATCCGCGAAACTAAATCTTCGCAACCCATCATAAGCATCCCATGGTCTAACATGAAAATGAGGTTCTCACGAGGGCAATAAACATCAGGACAACTCCACAACCATGCTCCTATCAAAGGCAACACAGCCACATACTAGCGAACAAAATCAACGAACTCCTAAAACCCAGGAATACACAAGGTCAAGCAAACAGAGTTCAGTATGGTAGGATCACCCATTTGGTCAAACTAAACTTCATACGAGGTGCAATGATTGACGGTACTCTAACTAGAGACCTGACCAACTATGGTCAACCACAAATCAACATTCGACACTCGCATAAAGGACATGACCGGTTACAACACCATCACAAGACAACAGTCAAAACTCGAGATCAAGGACATAAGTAGGTACCCAAATCAATCATACGACAAGGTCTAACAAACAAAATCAAAGGCTTGTCATTTCTTAAGCAAATGCGAATACAGAAAATCAAATATGCATAGGCATAGATTGGAAAAGACAATCTTATTTCTTATTGTTTACACACAACAATTGATCCAGTTTTCTAAAGGATCTAAGTTGATTGCAGTTTGTTTACCTTGTCTAGGTACAGGTCATTCATGGTTTTTCTATCTCGCTAAGATCATATGCATCATAACATAATATAATTACTTCATGATGAGTTTTAAACCAAATTCACATGAATATAATTAACTAACCATTAATCAACTAAATATAATATTTATTGTTCAAAATAAAATATCATTCTTGTTCTTTTTTGAAATAAATAAACCACTCTCATATCTTCAAAACCAGCATATACTTTCCAAAAATGGAAATATACATATAAAGAAACAAAAGAAATAGATAAACATTTCCCAATGAAATATAATTTCCCTTACATATATTAAAACAAATTCACGATCTAAAGATATTAATTAGTATATATATCTCTATATATATACCTAAATTAATAAATGAATGACTGAATAATAATTATTATATATTTGAAAATATACGCTAATTAAGAATCAACAATTAATATATAATTAATAATATATATTAATATAGAAATTATCGCAATTAACATATATTTAATAATATACATTAATTAATAATTAGTAATTAATATATAATTAATAAAATATATTAATTAAAATTTAATAATAATAAAACATTTTAAAAAAACAAAATTTAAATTTAATTAAAAATAAATAAATTGTTTTAACAGCCACACGGTTCTCTCATTTCTCAAAAACCTAGAACTTGATTTTTATGAATTTTTACAGAAGTTAGAATATAAAGTCACCAAGAAACGCAAAAACTTTCGTAGAAACCCAGTTTGTAAATTTGGAGATATCATTGAAATTCTGAAAGAGCATAATAAAAACTTCTACAGGGGTTTCATTTTGGAACAAAATTTGGCAGCATAACAACATGCCAAGGAAGAATTTTTAAACCAAAATAATTTCTTCCAACTTAAATTTAATGGAAATAAAACATGAATCAAAACTATATTCAACCAGAAATTGGAAATCAAATAACAAAATCATGAAAAAATTTCCTGTTTGTTTCATTTTTCCCCAAATTTAAAAAAAAATGGAAACTAATTAAATACTAGTAAAAAGGAATTCAACCAATCCAGATTTCTGTGACAACACAGAGAGGGCAAAATACCAGTAAGAATTTTTAAAACAAAATTCATAGGGCCAAATTGGTTGAAACTATCAAATTAATTCTGGCTACAAAGGAATGGGAAGAGGAAAAATATAACTCTATTACGCATTCCTCCAAAATGAAACTACCAAAAGAAACACATAGGCTGGAAGCACAGGAGGGTGATTCTGGGAAAATTTTGTCAGCATAACCCTTGTGATTTAAACTTGAAAACTAATCATTTTCTCATAAACAAAATCAAACATGAAAACAAAAACCAACTAGAAATTGGAGACACGGCCATATCATATTTATTTTATTTTTATTTATTTATAAAAGCACACAAGAAAATATAGCAAAAGCTATCCAACATGTGATGCTTTCCTAAAAGATCTTGTGGAAGAGCTCAACCCTGCAACCAAACTCCCACGCCAATCCTTCCTTCCAGCCCACCTCTGATTCTTATTTCCCCAACATGCATCCAAGAAAATTAAAAATTGTCTTCCCACAGTCCTCCCCTCCTCCCCATGAACTCACAGGAATTCCCAATAGAAAAATATGCAACCTAATCTTTTTTTGGGTTTTCCAACCCAATATTTTCCAATAATTATGATATTTATTAAAAAAAGAAATTCTTTTTCAAATTAGAAAAATAAAAAATGTTTTTCTCTCCCTCATGTAATTTCTAATTTTTCCCAATTAACACAACTTAACATTTTTATTTCAAAATAATATGAGGGTAATATATATTTTTTTTAAATTAAAATAAAATCCCAAATTCATTTTTTTAAAAAAAAAAAAAAAACTATATCCAACATATTTTAAACTCGTTTTTCTTATTAAATTGATTTTCTTAAATAATTAAAATCAACCTTTCTATTTTTAAAAAGGCAAAGAGATTAAATTAATTCTATTTCAAATTAATTTAAATCTTTCCTTTCCAAAAAGCATAACTAAGTAAATTATTCCATTAAAATTAACCATTTAATTGCACTAGCTACCAATTTGAATTGAGCAATTCTAAATAACAATTAATCGCATAAAGGGAACCTATTTAATTTAGTCCCTTAATTTTTAATGCATAACACAACTTAATCAAATAAAATTAAAAGGATTAATTACTCAATTTAACCACACACACAAAACACACAATCCAAGAAAGCCAAACAAACAAACAACCTACATACCCAACCAAAGGAATACCAATGGACGACTGACGACGCTCACTTGAGCACGACTAGGATAAAATGAGGGTTTTACGACCACCTAATCCAAACTCTAAGGACCAAAGAGGTACACTCAAACCTGCGAATCCTGGTGAAGACGAACCTCGCACCTAGGTGGTACTCTACCTGCAATCTCCTCCTGCAACCATGAGTCACACAAGCATATATATATATATATATATATATATATATATATATATATATATATATATATATATATATATATATATATATATATATATATATATATATATATATATATATATATATATATATATATATATAATGAAAGTGTTAGCCCGAGATTAATAACATGAATCAGAAGAACAAATAAACTTACATAAAAATTGATGCGAATGCACATTAACAGGTACGCACAATAATCATAATATCTTACTATAACATTACATAATGGTAAATCAACCACTCAAGAATGCCATATAAAAAAGTCAACCAAGGTCAAACCGGTTTTACAAAGCTGACTAGGGTAGGGGCACTACACTTTGGGCTAGGTTACTAATGGTTGCTTCGATGGATAGGTTGGTATTGGACATATTGGATAATTAAGGATGTGGAATATTATGGGAAATGGATGGAGCATTGGAATATGGAAGTGGAACATTGTGGTAAGTCGGTGTAGGAGATGGTTGGGAAATACATGGAACACTCATAGAAGGAGGTTTCATGGGAATTCCTCCAAAATTAACATGTGTAGGATTGACATTTTGTGTAAATGTAGCCATGACAGGTGGAGTATAAGTAGGCACATTAGGCAATGATGTTGGGACATGAATGGTATTTTCAACAATATTAGGGGCATTAGAAAAGTAAGAGATTTGACACAACATTTTGTGGACATGATATTATCATTCACAATATGAGATATGTCACGCAACAAATCCACACAATGTTCATCATTTTGAACCATCCTCCTCAACCCTCCAATCAAGGGGAGTTCCTCACTATTTGAGTGTTCTTGACCCACCTAATGTTCAATTAATTGAAAATAATCAACAAGATTTACTAATTGGTTAGGAGACACTCGTGTTAGAGAGTCATCCTCATCACGAGAAGTATGGTAAGAATGATTGTAAAAAATGTTAGGTATTTCATGTGTAGGCATAGAAGTTTCACCTAAGTTCCCATGGAAAATGTTAGTTGACTCAGGCTCTACGCTTCTTAGGGAAGACATAAGTTTATAACTTCTTCTCTTTGGGATATTAGATGTAGGTCTCAAAGTCATAAAATTCATGCACCAAGCTAATGAAGGAAATTTCTAAATAATACAAATCTTTAATAAATTGACTGTTTAAACATTGCATAAAATGAAGGAAATATGAATCTCTAAATGCATAAGCTATATTATTGCAAATATGAATTAATGAAATTCATACAAATTAGATCTGAAAATTAGAAGTAAACATAGGATATGTCAAGTTTGCCAAAAAATAATGGTGAGGGAAATATGATTCACAAGTTTATGCATGAAAACAAGGAAGCTATTCCAATGCCATACCTTACATTGAAAGGAAGTTGATCCACAAGGCTTAAGAAGGCTCAAGCACAAAGTGGATGCAATGATCCTTAATTGTGGAGTAGTTGAAGATAACTATGCAATTGTAAATGAGAATCAAATGAACTAGGATCAAATGGGATAAAATTGATAGCTTTCAGCATACACATAATGGAAAACCAATTTCATAAGAGGAGACAACAAAACAAATTGTAACTAACCTACAATCCAAATTTGAGGTAGAAATGGAGGGACTGGGGCACCCCAATCAACCCACTCCTAGGACTGGATCGTTGTGCTCAGACTGCTCCTAGCACTTTCTTCTTCAATAAATTGAAAACTATAGATCTCCACCTAATTAGTCTATATTTGTTTCCGTAGGTGCACCACTTGTTCCTACACAACAAAAAAGAGAGAAAATATTGGGTAGAAAGGGGTTTTCCTAATTCAAACCCTCCTTTTGGAATCAACCTTGAAATTGAATTGAATTGAAAGTGTGTTGTTAGGTAGCAAAGGCTAGAATTAAAAATGGAATCTTTATACCTTCATAACCCTCTTTGATGTCAAAATGCTCATGAAGATATTATTGTTGTCTTGAATGTATTTGAACTTAGGAAGATAAGATCATGGATGCCATGAAAGATACATAGATCTACCAATTACTCCCTTAAATGCCTTGATGCTTAATCACTTGCTCTTGAAATTGAATGGTCTTTAGTTGTCTCCTTTTGCGTCTATATTGTCAAGCCTCCTAGTACTCTCTCAAAATGAGAGAGGATACCTTGCTTATATATTTATCCCAAGAATTTTGAGGTGTAAAACTCAATGTAGGCCATCATGAGAAAATATTTATCGCTCAACCTAGTTGAGTGTGCTATGGTTTAAATTTGGGGGCAAACATTGGGGAGCTAGGTGCCCTAGGCAACCTGCTCCCCCAATGTGGCCTCAAATTGGGACCTAAGGTCCAAAATGAGAAGGAGATGCCAAAAACATATGCTAAATTGGGGTAGGATCAAGCATGTTGGGCATGGAAGGTTAGGAACACTAAAATGGGGCCTAGCTAAGCAATAAATTGCACAGTGATGCAATTTACGATGCTACAATTCCTGCAGAGTAAATCTACATTAAACTGTTCTTCATTGTTTCTACATCTAAAAGGCTAATTTTATAGAATGGCAAGAGCTCCAAAACCACCAATAAAGGTGTCCAAAAAAGACTCTTCATTCCAAATTATCACAACTCTTGGATTACCTCCACAGAAGTTGAAAGGACGCCGGTTTTGGCTCCAATACTTTTCCCCCAACTTGGGCACACAATCATGCAAGATAAACATTGCATTAAATATAATAAATGATGGAATACCAAGAAACACATATTGCCTCTTCCAAGCCCCCACTTGGAAAAGCCCAAAGGTCACTCATTTTTCCACCTCTTAAATCATTATTTATTTCATCCTAGGCATCCAAATGTGGAGAAAATAATATTAAAAATTTGGGAAACCACTATGTAATAGCTCCAATTTATAGCAGATCAAGAGAGGGGAAACCACTATGTTTTCCCAAAACAAGAGGCAAGAAATCAATTGCAAAAATCCATTCCTAGGAAAGTGAACAACCAATAGACATGATAAAATATTAATGTCCTTCAAAAGGCTCCAACATGGGTACCTGTCCCATAGCCACTCAAACCTTTAGCCTTTTGGATATTTTGTAACTCCTCAATGACTCTTTAGATCTCCTAATGGACACCTTTACTCCTCCCAATCTTGGGCACCCAAAGCACGACCCTTCATATCCTAATGTGGATGTCCAAAGGGGAGTAATTTACCCATTTAAATTTATCCTTGTCATATTTTCATGTTCATCTCTTGAAAATGAAATTACAATTAGCCATAAAGTACAAATATTCAATATTTTTCTCTCATATCCTAGGGATAAATTTCCAAGGAACATGGAAACATAGGAATGACATACGATGGACCCAAGGGATCCACATGTCTAGGTAGTGTTGAACCACCCTTGGAGGATTCACAGATCCTTTAAAGGATCTTAGGATTCTAGGAGGAGTACCATATTTTAGTGTTGTAACATATCATCTTTATGTAGTTTGAATAAAATATATAATTTGGAATGTAAAAGTCCTCCTATGTAAAGTTGTAATTGTTAGTTTGATCTCATTTAATTTGTATTACAATATACTAATACAAGTTGTGAGGGTCCCATCCTTACTTTTGATGTATCTTAATGTTGTTTTGAACATGCATAGTATTTTATATCATTTTTTCATATTTTTGTGGTAAAAATGATTAAATGAGTCATTCACAACCTACTTGATGTTTAAGTCATGGAATAGTTCTCACAATCAAGATTCAAACCTTTTTTTTGGAATTGTGAACGTGAGTATTGTACCCTCAATGATCCAATGTGCTCATAGGCTTGAGCCTTAGTGTCAAAGATATGGGTCTTCATGCTCCAAATCCTTGCTAGGTTTATGTGCTCATCAGCTCTATGAAACTATTGGGCTATTGTACTTGTTAGTTTGGACTATTCATATAAATAAGTGTGTTCATGTTAGGGATGAGGTCCCCCATTTATGATCTCATGTAGCTTGGGCCATTCTAATAATTATTTAGGTCCTAGTAATAAAAAAATGATTAGATGAACCTAGTTTCATATTCTTGTAGAATGCACATATTAACTAGTGTGGATGTAATGTATGCTTTATTTAATTCATTTATTCAAATGTATATTGGATAGTAAAAAACTGTTATCTTATAGTGTGGTTGTGCACCTAGCTTGCTCACTAGTCTCGTCACTTATGTTTACCCATCTATGCAAGTGAATAGATGTTAGTAGGTTTAGGGATTCGATGAAGTATTATGAATGTTCTATTTGTCCTACCCATAGATTCAAGTGATTTCTTGACTCATTTGTAATTTTTGGACCTTCTTTTATGTTGAGAGTTATGATTGTGTGAGGATGACTAGCATTGAGTGAGCCAAGTGTGTCATTAGATTTCTCCTACCTCTCTAATCTTATTAGTGTGTGATCCTTTGATCTATATTTTAGTTGCCATGTGCTCTCATCAAGAGTGGTGTTTGAGATGTAATGAAAGTAAGAACCTATGTGGTTAGAGTATTAGAACTGGTCTAGCTAATTCTAGGTTCGTACCTAATTTTAGGAACTTAATTCTTTATAGGAAAACCCTTGTATTTTTTTGCATTTTGGACATGAGTAGTCTATTCTAGTAAAATTTTGATCAGGACTATAGTGCAACAAATAGACCACATTTCAAGAGCACTAAAGTCCTTTAGGCATGCTAGTGTCCTGGAAGCATTTTAATGTCCTAATGTGCACTACACTCTTAATCTATTAGAAAAAAAGGAACTTTTAACACTTTTTCCAAAAATATCCGAGAGAATAAAACTATTCCCCTTGGTCTACATAGTCTTTCTAGTATCTCACTATGGAGAGACATGTCATGTTTTGTAAGTTATCCTCTCTTTCATTTCAAGATGCACACCTTGGTGTGAAATCGACTAGTCATCAATTCGATTGGTTGGGACTTTGTACCTCTCAATGGACCTACCCCTTGTATAGGTATTCCTAAGTGTTTGAATGCCATTTTGTGCTATTTTGGAATGGACATGAAATGGGTGCCACTCTCATCTTATTCCTTGTGTTTGTCAAAGAACAATATCATGGACCTACCCCTTGTGTAGGTATTCCTAAGCTCCATCATCTTGCATGGTCATTATGGTGACTTGTTTCATGCCTTCTGAAGCGTTTTGTTTGAGTCATCATGCTTGGTATATTGGTGATGATGTCATTTGTGTCATTGTGCTACATTTTGATACCTAATGCATGTGAAATTATGCAATGCAACATCTAAGTTTCACACTTACAATGCAAAAAAAAATGTTCGTCCAATTTTCTCAATTAACTTCTTGGATGAAACCATAGGGCATTCCAAGAACTACCTATCCTTACCAAATCCAAATATCAAATAAAGTGGTGAAATTTTTTTACCCTATGAATATATATTAAATCATCTATGAATCAAAAAGTCATATTCACATGTTGAATCCAATACTACAATTAGAAATTAACTCTACACACAAAAACTAGAAACCCACCTGCAACATAAACCTAAACAACACATAATCAAATTTTCAAATTAATAACAAAGAACAAAACTTTAAAATCTTAATGAATGGATTCCTTGGACTTGAATAGAGATTTCTATATCAAACCTAAAACAAGATATCTTTCATAACATTCAATTTATAAAAATCTTAACTACCATTACTATCGGGGAATCTCGCTTCTTTCTTTCTTTTTGCTCCTTCATCTTATTAAATGATATAGAAATTCTCAAATGGGCAAATCTTAAGTGTGAAACATACTTGTAGGTTTTGACTTTCTTTTGCTATAAGACATGATGGAGGTATTGATTGACTCTGGAGTGGCAAATCACATGCCCTAATTTGTGATGATTTAGTTTGACTTAAATGGACATTTTAAAGTACATTTTGGTGGAACTATGCTTTCGGTGGAATAGAAATGGAAAGTTCAAATTAATAGCACCGAATAATAGTTCAATCATTGTTTTGATCAATTTCTTCTCGAAAGACAACAAAAGGCATTTTGACTATCCCAATTCCTATGTCGCCCTCTTTTGGACCCCACATGTCGTTTGCCCCAATTTGCTATAATGAATTATCCTTTCAATTCCGAAGTGAACATCTAGGCTTCACAAGGCCAATATACAAATCCCTAAAAGATATTAAATGCATTTAACTTCATCAATATGCCAAAGTTTTCCATTTTTTTAATGTTGATTTAACATGTGATGCACCTCAAAAGAAGAGTTAATATATTTTTGGGGAAAATAAAGTCAGCTTAATTATTTGACATGTGCAATCTGAATTATATTAAGATTTGAGATTGATTATTGAAAATGAAAGGTTTGGGAGTGGTTTAGCTAATTCATTTGGCAATTGTTAATTCTATTATTTTGTTTGGTTATTATGTTGTGGTTGATGGAATATAATCTAGTTAATAATGGAATGGTGCTCCAAAAGTAGAGATTGACTAGTGATTTTTATTTTATTTTTGTGGACAAATTTCCATATGTGATATAGTTTATGCAATGTGGTTTGATTTTGGTATGTGCAATTTTATTTTTTTCTATATTATTGATTTATAAAACTTGTTTTTTTACATGTTTCTAAATTCAATGGCTTTAATAGGTTTTTTTTTTTCATTAAAGATTTAATATATGTTGAATATATGATGTAAGATGTCTATGATAACCCGTTAATGGGTTCCGGAGGGCTAATCCCCTTTCAGAATCAGCAAAAGAAGAGGCTAAATGGGAACCGCCTACTAAGGACTAGATTAAAATAAACTTTGATGGGGCTTCTAGGGGAAAGTTGGGAATCTCAGGAGTGGGAGTAGTTGCAAGAAATGATAAAGGGGTTATTCTATTCAAGGGGGCTCAACGACTATAGAATGGGACAAATAATGAAGTTGAAGCACAGGTGGCACTAATGGCCGCTGAATTGGCCTTAAACATGAAAGTACCAAAAGTGCACCTGGAAGGGGACTCCCAAGTGGTGATCAACGCAATAGTGAAGGGTACCACCCCCTCGTGGAAACTATCTCATTGGGTGGAGATAATACGAGAAAAACTCACTTCTTTTGAGGATTTTCGGGTCTCCCATGTCAGGAGAGGTGCCAATGCAGTGGCGGACCTCCTCTCCAATATTGGATGTGACATGACAAGTCAAGTGGCGAAGTGGTGGTCGGGAACTAGCAAAGTATGGAAGTGGATTTAATGCAGTCCAAGAAGCACAAACTAGTAAGCGATAAAGATAGCTAAAAAGGACAAGTAATCACTATCACAAACAATGTAATTAATGTGGCAGTTCAAAAGCACGAAGTAGTTGTTTGAGACAATGGCGGTGGATAGTAAATCTGCCATGAAATATCTTTCCATTAATATCACAGATTATGCATTGATGGCTCGTCGCAGATGACGGTGGATTTATAACTGTTTTGAATTTTGAGTAATGTATTAGTTAAAAACCGGTTTAATGAAGGTTTGTTGTGTCTCTGCAGTCTATTTTTTGTTTCAACAGGGTTTGAGCAGGTCCGATGGAGGCTAATTTCACTCTCAGAATAGAGAAGAAATTGGTCCCTCTTCTGGGAATGGTGTCAGACAAACGAATGCAAGGTCTTTTTAAATATAAGGAAGAAAAGTTGTGGAGTGTGGCTCGGCTAATGCTGGGGGAGGAATTGGTGCATATCCATTTTAGGTACAGGACAAACATGGAGGTCTATTCTTTGATAATGGCTTGGGCTTGCGAATTTGAACCCGAAGTGGAGAAAGTCAAGCTTACAATGAAAAAGCTTGTTGATGGGGACTACTTGATTAATCTTGATTCCATCCTGGAATGGGTAATCCTTCAAACCGGAATTCGTATCCGAGAAGGAGAGGCAGTGGAGGAGATACTACTGTTTGTCAGAGGACCGGAGAATCAGTTAAAGGAGCAATGCAGGGAACGAGCTCGAATTGGCTGGGAAGCCATGAAGCTCTGTGTCAAGTTGATACGAATAGATGAGGTCCTAAAGGCACTCAAGGTGGTGGTGCGCATGGAGGTGGGAAGAGAACTTCGTGACCATTTCGAGGAGGGGAGAGCGGTTCAGTTCCTAGCTAGCCTTGAAGGCGACCCAGACTTTGGGAACCTGGACTGCATTCCGAAGATGAAGACTGAAGCAGCCAAAGGGAAAGCTTTGGCGGAGATTGCAGATGAGGAGGTGAAGAAGCCGAACCAGAGCGATTCGGATTGAGTGATCACGGTGCCAAAAATCTGCTTTTTGTGTTTTATGCTGATATGGGTTTTTAAAAAAAACAATATTTCTGGATGACTGTAATATTTTATGCATGACTGCACAGTACTGTTTTTACTTCTATTTCCGGTTGGAACTCTGCACAGTAGGTTTGAACTAAAATTTTGGGCTGATGTTGAAATCTAAATGGCTCTGGTTGAATGTAGCTATTTTTGAAAATCAATATAACAAAATTACCGATAAAAATAAAAAAGATGTCTATGATAAAAAAAAATTGGCATTTGTTTTTTGTTAAAAGATTAAGAGATCAACAATAAGTTAGAATTTTTGTTGTTTGGTTAAGACTCCTAAATGAGTTTTAAAAGCTTTTGAAGGAAATCCTACATAGGCAAATGTGGGACATTTATATGGAATCAAAATTGTTTATTACACATTTTTTCAAATAATAAAAGAAATTATGAAGTGGTTGTGATGGGATTATCACTAGCGAATTCTCTAGGAGCAAAGAATTTAGTGGTAGAAAGTGAATCTTTACTACTTAGCAATTGACTCCATAAATGCCTTAATCCAAACTAGAAGGAGGAACAATTCATATTTGTAATATATTTAATAAAAGAGTGTTCTTGTATTGCTTTAGTGAACCCAATAAGGTAGTTAACCTTATGGCCAATAAGGTAATCAATCAAGATACACTCATAGCCTTATATGTAACACTCTTCTTTAATCTTGGTCGAGACTAGAAAGTTTACTCATTATAAAGATACCCTAAACCCTTGATAACATTTTCTCCTCACTATTTTATGTTGTGATACCTTACCACAAAAATGATAAATCTACACCACATTTGAGCTTAACATTTTAAAGTTGCATCTTCCCAAGATTTAATTTAGGAGTGTTGTTTCATTAATGTGATAAAACTTATGTATTTCCCACACATTAATAATATCGTGTGGATCTAAATTAGATAAAAAGAAAAAAATTGTTGTTAGCTTTCTATGGGCTTGTATGGTGTGCCTTTGGTGGTTTCTCCCTTATTAGTTACAAGGGTTTGGTCTTAACCTAAGACATCTATGTGTGATCCTTTGGATAGTGGTGGTTTTCCTAATAAAATATTGTTAATTATATTAAATTGTCAAGCGGTGCTTAGATTTATCAAATCTTATAAATCATCTACGTATGAAATACCATAAAATTTATTCCTAATTTTTTCTCAATTGTAAAGGGTAATTTTAAATATAATATAATTGTATATCATGTGTCATCTATGGTATAACCAATGTGAAAATGATAGAGTAATAGTGGTGTAATATATTAGCATAATACCAAAAAATTGGAATCCATAAAAAAAGTGATATTGACTTGAAGGGTAACTTGCTAGGTATAATGTACCATGTATGATATAAGATGAAGTATAATTCCCTTATTGAGGCTCATACTTGTATTAATCATTTCTTCTAGCGAGATGGAACTTCTTCTCATACACTTCCTTTCATATTTCTTTGAAAGATGAGTTCCAATTTATGAAAAATATTGTGCATGCTAACTTAATTGATCACTTCCTTAACATCTCATTTGTTAACATTAATCAAATAATAAGCATTGATTCCTCTTATTTTTATAATTATTTATGGACATTATTTTCTCCTATATCTAAGCCACTTCTTCTACACCTAGATCACTCCCAATTCATTTCTTCACCTCATTTACCTATTGCCTCTTCTATATCATTTCCTTTTGCATGCATCATCATTTGTATCTCATGAGATATCTCATCCTACCTCTCCTTCTACTATTACAACACCCATCTTAATCCACACCTCTCTCCTTACTCATGACACAGTGTTACCTCCTTCACCCACATTCCTCATTTCTTATACTTTACTTGAAATATCTTAAGTTTATGATACACTTCAATAGCTCTCATCTAACTTGAGCATTTATCTATGTCCTCATATTTCTCCTTCTATGTTTCCATGGATATGCCCCCTTCTCTCCTACTATTATAATATACCCCTCCTTTGTTGGTATGGGGGCTCTTTGTTTTGAAAAGTATGATGGGCATGGTGATCCTTTACACCATGTGAGACACTTCTCTACCCTTTTTCTAATCCATGCCTATTATGATTCTATCTTGACTAGATTATTTCCTACCACTTTGGCATACATCAACTTAGACCAATTCTATAGATTACCCCTCAATTCCCTACACTCATCTTTTTGTGTTACCCATGCCTCTATCTCTCATTTTTACTCTAATATGGAACCCGAAGTCTCGCTTACTCACTTGGAACAATGTTAATAAGTTATTAATGAAAATATTAGGGGATTTTACCTATTTGTTATTTTCCTTGCTTGTTTGATGCGGTTTTTGACCTCCCAAAAACCCTATTATAACTCTTTTTATAGAGAACTAATTGTTTCATATCCTAAAAGCCTTAATTTTGTAGTAATTTTCTTCTCTTTATTACTTAGCTATTCATGCATTGAAGTTGACCAAATCCTTCTAGAGCATTCTCACTAGAAATATGACAAACCCTCTCCTACCGAACTACCAAAATTTCTCTCTTGTGACCTTTCTACACGTATCCAACTTATTCTTATCCATCCAAAACTAAACATATATCCTACACAACTCTTACTAACCCTTTTGAGCACATCCTTTCCATTCTCTAAAGCTAACGTTGTCACTCCTTCACCTATCTCATTTATAAAATTACTTATATATGGTTCTCAATTCCATCTTTCTTTTGTATATCATAGGATGTTTGGCCACTCTACAAATCATTGACATGCTTTAAAATCTAAGAGTTAAGATCTTCTTAAAGAGGGTGATATCACTCTCATAATATACACTTATTTGTTCTTGTCCTGATGGCACTTTTATCTTGGTACATAAGACCAAGTCAACACACAATAAATTTTTTAATTTGATACCCATGATGTTGACCATTGTCTCTTTTTGAAAATCATTCTATCCCTATTCCTATCACAACTTATCATTTGCCCTATGTTGTTGTGGATACCACTGCCATTTGTGAAGCCTCCCATATACCCACTATGTCTAGCTCCTGGTATAAACAATACACTTCCCCCTTTTCTTATAATTTTTTTATTCTATTGTTATTTTTCCTATCATACACCAAGTATTCATTATAATATGTCTTTCTCTTTAGATTTTTTTTTTCCTTATTTCTCTAGTGAGGTACACCCAATAGTGACATTAGATCATTTCATCTCTATATTTTTGTTTATTCCACTCCCATTTTTATTCAGTTGGTTGTGTTGGTACCTATTATGTCACACTCACAAATTTCTTTCATTAATTGTTGTCATTTTATTGTAGCGTAATTTAGGTGCACCCATATTTCTCACTAATATCACAACCATCTTAATTTTTTCCTTGCCCATATATTATGGGCAAGCACAACCTATTTTGCCTATTGTCAAGAAAAAAATATTGTTGACGCTAGAGACATGATCTTTAGCATATGTCCTTCCTAAGAATTGTTTCTTTTTATATCCCTTTCAAATACCTTAAAATTGATTGCATACACTTTTTATATGCAATTATTTTAAAAAGGGGAATATGATATATACACATTCACCATTTACACTACTGGCATGCTTTCCTAATATCTATAATTTGTGGCTTATAAATTACTCTTAGAGTTTGTTGCCTTTATCAAGATTGCCTAATAATAAGCATGTTCTTACACATGAATATCAATGTGTTTACATATGAATCACCTAGAAATATAGTATGCTAGAACTTGTGATTCCTGACATTATCTTTCTATTTTCTAACAACAAATAATGCTAGAAAAAATTTCATTCTTATTTCCTATGAATATGGATTTCCATGATTATGGATGGATTGCTTGATTTATTTTTATATCTTTATTGTCCAATTTTATTTTGTATGGGTTTTGTATATGACGAATTATATATGACATATTGATATGTTTGTGTTGCAAGTTTATGTTTCTTGATATCTTCATGTTAAATAGGTTTTGTTTAACATGTTTATTTTTTGTAGATCTCGGTATGGAGTCATGGATTCCTCTCTTGAAGATCATTGTGTGTCATTTTTACAAAATATTTGATATATTCTGAATTTTAATTTTAGCATTTTTATGTAATTAATCATAATTTTATCACCTAGTGGCACAATCCCTCTAAAGTGGGAGCAAAATTTAATGTAAAAAATTGCATACCCAAAAATTTTGACATTACAAATTATGCTTATTTAAGAGTTCATTCCTATAGTGCATTTTAGGATCATTTTGAATCATATTGTTATCACTGTTTTGAAACTTGGGTATTCTTGTCCCATAATCGACTAAAATCTGCAAAGATGTGTTTGGCATAACCTTGTTGCCTCTGTGCTTTTTGGGTCAAAGAGGGTTTAAGGTTTTGAAAATTTTAACCCTTCCTATGTTTTGAAAACCCTTGCATTCTATTCTTGCATTACTTTTCCACATAAGTGGAAGGGTCGCTCCGTCATGAAGGTGTCCCCCCCTTTAGGTTTTCCCTAGGCAGGTTTTAAATGATTTTTAATTTTTACGCCTTTACTTATGTCTTGTTTTAATCTTTGTCGGGTTTCTTAACAATTGTGCAAGTCAAAGTTGATCCTGCAGTGTACGTTGTTTCGCTGGCCAAAGATGCCTGCAGTTTAGCGTTCGCGAAGTGGCGAAAAGGGTAAGCGGGCTCGGCCAAAGGATTGTTCGTCAAGTAAAAGGAATGCCTCTTGTTTTGGATCTAAAGGCTCGCGTTGCTTCGCTAGCCCAAGATGCATGTGATTTATCCTCTGTGAAATAGCGAAAGAGTTGGCGGGTCCCGGAGGTAAGCGGTTCCTTTGGTTAAAGGACGATCAGTGTGAAGTTGATCCAATGGTGCGCGTAGATTCGCAGCTGAAAGATGTCCATGTTTTACCTTTCGCGAAGTAGCAAAAAGGTGGAGGTCCTGGGCAAGGTGGTCACGAAAAGGTTAACAAGTGAGCAGTTTCCAAAGATCTAATGATTGTCGTGGCTTCGTGAAGAAGAGTTGCCTGAGGTTTAAAGTTTGTGAAGTAGCGAAAGGGTTGGTGGGCCCAAAGGATAAGTAGGTCATGGTTTTAAAGACCGATCAACTTGGAGTTGATCGGACAACCCTCGTGGATTCGCAGCCCCAAATCAAACGGAGTTTACCGTTCGTGAAATAGAGAAATGACATCGCAATCACACGGTGCATGACATGGCAGGACAGGTGGGTCGCTTGGTCAGGAGAAATGATGGCTTGTTAGATGCACGTGGCTCCAAAGAATTGTTGAGGGCCCGCTTTGATTTAGTCGACGATGGTGTTGAAACCCATGGTGAAATAGAACACATGGCGGTCCTAGAATGGAGCCCAATGGAGTTCTTGAGCGAATGCCAATTGACACGTAAGATTCATTCATCGGTCATTAAAAAAAGCAAGTGGTTTCCAAGCCGAGGGCCCACTTTAAAGGTTTGAGTGTGTTAAATGGTGTATATCTCAAGATGGATCCAATGATGGACGTTGTTTTGCAGCTCAAAGTTGCAGGGTGGTTAGCTTTCGCGAAGCGGCGAAGACCACTAGCAGTGATGGTGGTGTGTGGTTAGTAGAAAAGACTGGTGGTCACCGTAAGTAGTAAAGATTGAGTGAGTGGTAATTGATCGGACGACTAGCGTTGTTTCACATGATCGAAGTGCACAAGGTTTACCTTTCGCAAAGTAGTGAAAGGAAGGTGGGGCCTATTACTAATACAGAAGGACCGGAAAAAGTAAAGGCAGTGCAAGTTTCCAAGGATCAGACGAACATCGTTGCTTCGCAAAGGAAAGGTGCGAGGGTTTTAAACTCCGTGAAATGGCGAAACAACGAATTAGGGAAATACTCAAAAAACTTGTGATCCGTTGGAGCCCATTTTTTGAATTTGATTTGCGAATTCAATTCTGAGTTGATGGTCGAAGCATGTGGGATTAATGTCTCAATTCAATACCAAGTTGCCATATTAAGGTCCACATCAATTGAATTTCTTCAGGAGAGTTGTTGTTCTCAAATTTTGATTCCCCCTTTATCCCTTATAAAGAAATATAATAACTCTGTCTGCAAATAAGGAGATCAAAGAAAAAGAAGCTCAGAGCAACATATGACAAGGTTTCAAGAACCTTCTACACTTTGAACTTATCCAAAGTTCAGGCGGGTATACCTTTTGTGAATAATTTCACACTTTTAAAATAGATCCATAGTAAACCAATCCAAAACCAATGAATCTTATCGCCTCAAACACAAACTGAAATAATAAAAGAAAGCTTATGCTCATGTTCAGTATTGATCTTCAAGAAATGTAGAAAGAGAACTACAATTGATACCAGTGCCTTATCTAGGCCATAGAGTCATCCAAATTAAACAAGGATCTCACAATCAAATATCTCCATACATATCATCACTTCGGTTTCTCTCAACCCCATACATGCCTGACATATATAAGAATCTTTCCTTATTAGACTAGACAGTGTTCATCAAATTCATAGTCTCTAACAAAATAACATACTAACAGAGATATTCCTCGCGTATTTAATTCATTTCCTAAAGAAGAAAGCTAAGAAACATATCTATAAAGACTGCATTACAATCCATGTTCAATTGAATAACCCTAGATTACCCAAATGAAACCAGTAAATTATTGAAAGCACACCAGAAGACAACACAAATTCTAGGCTCAAAAGTTTATGGTCTGTATATTGATATTCATTTTTGAAAAAATCTTACAAAACTCAGAATATTCTCTATAAACTTAGAAAAACCTAGATAAATTTATGCAGAGTTTCTTTACAAATTCTTGTGATCCTTTCTAATTAGTCCTGGTATCCATTTATAATAGTATGGATGCATACAAGCTTCAGACCTTTTCAAAAGGTTTGTTACAACAAACTTCTTGTTTGAACAAGAAGTAGCAAATCTTTTCCACTTTTGAACGACCCCCTTTCGTCGGTTGTCATTCTGCGGCTTCTTCTTGAACCTCTGCATCCAGCACAGCATACTTTCTTGTCCACTCCTGGTACACGTCATCAGCAGGCCATGAGAAGTTAAAAACTTTCCCTTTTGTCTTGGCTAATCTCTTCCAAGAGCTCCTCATTTTATTGACCTCTGAATTTAGGAAACCATAGTGTGATTTAATTTTCTCTATCTCCTCAACCGTTCTGATAAATAGGGAAGTAGCATCTATATTAATGATTCCCTTTATCCTTAATGATAGGTTGGCTCCTAATTCATTAAGCCATATTTGTTTGTCATTCAATTGAGTTGGACTATCAAAACCCCCTAGGAAAAATTCAAATACTTGCTCAGTGTACTCTTTCTTATACAAGTTGATCTTCCTCTCTACATTATCTACTCCTTCTGCTAACTTTGCCAGATCCTTTGTCATGTCACAAGTGGAATTGATAATGGGGTCAGACCCTGCCTCATCATAAGATACACATATAAGTTCTAGGTCCTCCTCCCTAGGCTTCCACTTGTCCAAAATAGGCATTAGAACAACCTTGTCTCCATTGAGCTCATTCCACATATCCAAAACTTTACTCATATTGTTATACACCAATGATGATCCTACAGTGTCAGCAAAACTCAAAATTGTGGCCCTCACTCTCTCTTCATATTTATTTGCAAACAGGGTTTGAGCCTGATTTAGCTTCTCCAACTCCTGAGGAGTGATCTCAACTGATTGGGAACTAGAAGGTGTAGGAGAAGGTGGGAATTCAATGATAGGGCTAGTAGATGGAGGATGTGCAGGAGAAGACACAATCATCAAGGTTGAGGACTCACCTTGATGGTATTGTCCTGCCAATTGGATTTTCAAATTAGCAATAATAGTGTCTCAGCTCATTACCTCTCCTTTGGCATCATTGTAGGCTTTCAGGACTATCTCTAACTTAGCCCGGAGATTTGCCTTTTCCTTTGCTTCTTTCTCTACCACTGCAACACTGAATTTCATCATCTCTAAGACTTTGCTAGCAGCCTCCACCACTCAAATACTTTGTACCCTCTTTACTATCATGCATCCAAGGTAGCTGGACTCTGGGGTATCCTTTCTCTTTCTATTTTCATCTCTTTTCAGAGACCACATGACCAGGGCAACAAGATCCTTGCTGAAGGTTACTCCTTCCATAGGCTTGGTCTCTTTCCTGACTGCCTCTAGAACCAAGGCATTTTCTATATCCCATTCAGGGAGGATGAGTACACCAGCCTTTGCTACCATTTCCCTTCCTTGCTCAGGAGTGATGGTCTTAAACTCAGTGACCATTTCTTGCTTTATTTCTTCCTCCACCACAGTTGCATCCTTGTGGGGTTGCTCACTCTTCCTCTTCTCACATCTGGCATTAAACTTATCAATATTTTACTTCCACACAAATTGCATGAAAGCTCTTGAGGTAACAAAGTTGCTATCAGCTAAGAATTCCTCACTGGCCTGTTTAATGTAGGATCCAGTTCCTAGCCTTTGAACTCATTGGTGGTTATGTTCATCTCAGCATCTTCTGGCTCTTGAGGCATTCCATCTTCTATTTCATCATAGGTATAGGCTATCTCCCCAAGACTCCCTAACTGCAACAATTGCTCAGTTGTTGCCTGCTCATCTCCTATATGAATAAGGGATCGAGATGGGGAATACAAGGGCTCATTAGATTGCACTTCCTTTCCCACCCTTTGCTTCTTTAGGGAGTCCTGAATGTCAATGACATCTTGTATTGTCCTCTTCCCTCTTGAAGTAGAAGGCTCCCCTATTGTTGGCACTAACACACAGTACTTGGATTTTCTATGCAATACATAGTCACCAGGAGGGATTGCTTTAGCAGATGTAGACCTAGCTAGAACTAGTCTTGCCTTCTCAGGGTTATTTTTAATCACTGCTTCCCTCTCGTCCTTCAATGTTTGCATTACATCTTCAAAGAAAAGAATTAGGAACTTTTCTTTTTCCTCAAAGGGGTGAAAACTGGACAAAGGGTTATAGCTGGTGTCAAATTGGTGCACAAAATCTAGAGTCTTCTTGTAGGCCACCCATTTTTCTTTCCTTAGCTCCTACTCATCCAAATCAAACTCATTTCTGATGAGGTCTTCAGGGAATTGGAGTTGGTGAGGTCTTCCTTTGCATACTGCCCTCTTCCTAAACATACTGTTAAAGAAGTCTTCAGGGTCAGAAAACCTTGACACTGTAGTGGATAGCCAGTATGGTTGAAAGAACTCCTCAGAACACTTCCACCCACCTTTAGTAATCACAAACTGATGTGCTATTGTCACTATTGGGAAAATTGTCCCTTTTCCTCTATTGGATAGCTCCACCTCTTGTACACCCCAAATCTGCTTGAGGATCTCTGCAATTCCTACTTTCAGTGGGACCTGATATGGCAATAAAAATGGAGTGCCTCTGAAACCATACACTCTGAAAACTATGGAAATAGGGTACAAGTACATGTCACCCCAATTGTGGACAATTTTGATTTCTTCAACAAACTTCTTTGGCCTAAGAAACTCCAAAAGAGCTTTAGGGACCCTTGGATTTTCTGAGCATAAAAGAATTCTGATCTTGGATGCAAAGAACTTATCAAACTTTAGGTAGCTAGCATCTTCCCTGTCCCATGACAACATTGTGCTCCATAATTGAACTGGAATTTTCTCCCCATCCTTTTCTTTCACCAGATCCATTTCATTGGCAAAGTAGTCACCACCCTTGAATAGAAACATATGCATGAGAAGTGAGTACCGTCCAAAAGGCCTATCCACCTTACCATTCTTTATCCCTATCAAGCCTTCATGGATTGCATTAGTAATATAGGGGGCATAATCAAATGTGACTGGCAGAGAAAAATTAAAAATTTGAGCTATCATTAACATGTAATGAGTTGGCATGTTCACTTCAGCATCCTCTCCAAAAATCTAGCAGAGTGACCAGTATAATCCTTTGGCTCTAAGAGTGAACAAATTTAAGGAGAAAGGCTCCACGGTATTAGGTCCTACAATAGTCAATCCACCTATTTTAACAAAGAATTCTTTAAGAGGCCCATTTCTAAGATGATTCCTCTGTGCATTGTAGACCTGAGCCAATGATTTAAAATTAATGGGCTCCAAATAATTGGACACCTCACTAAGCCCAAATACATTTCTGAACTCATCATCATTTATTTCAATGAGGGTTTTTCCATTTATATCCCTAGCACTTTTGGTAATAGGGTCAAAGTTGTGTGCAATCTGAGTTAGGAGATCAACATCCACGAACACTCCAGGGACCACCAATTTACCTACATCCAACTCCCAAATATTGTTCATTGGGGTCGGGGAGTGTCTCATACCAAATCCAACCTTGAATAAACCTAAACCAAACAACCCTATATGTGGGTCTCTCAGCCATTTACCCTTGTCATACAATCCTTCTCCTATTCTCAAGTGAGGAGCCTTGGGCACTAATTCTTTAACCTTAGCTGCTACGTTTGTGGACATAGACAACTGTTCTAGGAAATCATCACAAATTGCTCTCTCCTAGTAATTAACTTTCCCTGTGAAGTCCCTTCTGGGTGCCATCTCAATGATATGCAAGTAATTCAATTACTAATCATAACAATTCTTTAACAGAACAAAACCACAATTCAATCAAACTTTCAAGTAACTGGTAAGCAAGAAACAAGAAAACCTGTTTTCAGCCTGAAGAACTTTGCTCTGCACCAACTTTTCTGCAACAACTCTTCGAAATGATGCCTACATTCAATTGATGTGAGCATATATACGACAATCGGGTTCTTAATTGCGACATTAACACCACATGCTTCGGCCATCACCTCAGAATTGAATTCACGAATGAATTCAAAAATTTTGCTCCAACGGATCACAAAATGTCTATGTTTC
This sequence comes from Cryptomeria japonica, assembly GCF_030272615.1. Classification (NCBI taxonomy): domain Eukaryota; kingdom Viridiplantae; phylum Streptophyta; class Pinopsida; order Cupressales; family Cupressaceae; genus Cryptomeria; species Cryptomeria japonica. The sequence goes on along the minus strand of NC_081407.1, from coordinate 438,658,386 downwards.
TATCACTTTCTTGTTTCGTCATTCATGAAGCCTAAAATCTATGCTTCTTCATCAAGTGAAATCACGCCAACCGTCAGATCCAGCGAAACTTGCACGACCTTAACTTTATTGACTATTCTTCATTTGGCGACGAGCTCAGATCTCTTTCGCTATCTCGCGAAAGCTAAACATCATGCACATTCTCTCAACGAAACCACGCAGGCCGTCCAATCAAAAGGAACCTGATCGGTCTTTATTTCATCTTGTGACTGGTGGCTAACCCCACTAACCATGCACCAAGCGTTTAAGGCTAGCAGTTTTTGTTGCTTCACGAATGGTAATTACCTTGCATCTTCAAGCTACGAAATAGCGCCCACCGTAGGATCCTTCTTGAGATACACACCCTTTAACAAACTTAACCAGTAGGAGTGGGCCCTCTAACTCAGCACCATCCGACCTGGCAAGCTACTAGCAAAGGAAACCAATGTGTCAATCTTTTATTCATCGAACAACTTCCATGGGATCCACTTCAGGTCTGCCACGTGTATCTAACAACTTGTCTTTTAGTCAGCGGTCTAATCCATCCATTCTGCCATGACATCAACCAAGTGGCTGCCATGTCACTTCGCTACTTCGCGAAGGTTAAATCTCAGGCACCTTAGGGCTGTGAAATAGCGTCGACCGTCCGATCAAAAGGAACTTGATCGGTATTTACCTTTAGTTTTTACTGCCTCGCGGATCCATTTTCCTTTTCGCCACTTCACGAAGCCTTAAAACCGCGCACCTTCACCTAGCGAAACCGCGCGAGCCATCCGATCAAAAGGAACTTGATCGGTCTTTACCTTAGCCTTTGCCTGAATGTTGGAGCCAATTTCCTTTTCACCATTTCATGAAGGTTAAATCTCAGTTACCTTTATCTTGCGAAACCGCGCAAACCGTCTGATGAAATAAAACTTGATCGGTCTTTATCTTTAGTGAAAACCTGGATGCCGGACCCACTTCCTCCTTTTGCCACTTCGGGAACGGTAACTCAGGGGCATCTTAGGGCTGCGAAATCACACACGCCTTTAGATTAAAAGGAACCTGCTCACTGGTTAGGAAACCCGATTAAAAATTAAGAACTTTAGGAAAAGCTTAGAAAAATAATGCACTGTTAGACCCACCTAGGAAGAAATTTGGCTTGGCCCTGGTTTGACCTGCAACTTGAAGGCCAAATCAATCTTCATACAAAATAATGACTTTAAAAATATATTTGAACACCAAATTTTCAAAAAAAAATTAAACAATGAAAACCCATTATAGAAGAGACTGTCTAAATTCCAAATATGTAATTTTTTTAAAAAAATGGATCAATATTTTTTTAAAAAAAAAATTTATAATGAAAGAGGTCCATAAACTTGAAATAATAGGGTTTTTTAGTTTTTTTAATAACTTTTTTGTCTTTCAATTTTTGGAAAAAAAATTATATAGCAAAAAACTAGAGACAATTCTATACAGTTTTTAAAAAATAAAAAAATGTTAAGTTTAGCTCAAATTATGCTTGCCGTACACGGGGATTTTCAAAACAATGATTACACCCAATAAAACATTAACAAAAAAAATGCAGAAAAAAACTACAAACAAATATTCTCATCAAAGGTGAGTGAGTTACAGATCTTTTCCCAAAAGGATTTAGAACTTTCATTTAGGTCAAATTATGCTTGTTGTACACAAGCATGGTATGGTCCTGAAAAGTGACTTTTAAACTATAGGTTATAGTAATGTCTATTCAAACTTAACTTTTAAGATCTAGGTATTAAAATAAATTACATATTTGGAAATTAGACTTCGAGCACTACATTTTCTATTATTGACTTTTTCCAAGATTCATTCTTTAAGTGCTTCAAATTTTTAGGTCAAACACAATAAAATCTAAAAAACAAGGAAAACACTTCCACTTTTTAGCCGAAAAGTGGACTCAACTTCTTGCAGGCACCCTAATTTTCACCTTACATTACCAAATGCTTCCAATTAGAGAACATAATACCATTATTCTAAGATATATTTAGATAATCTCCAACTTTTTATCCGAGTATAGGGGCAACTCTCTCTTGCTTGGATCATTCCTGGTATATCAATAAGAGGCATGTACCCGTTTCAGGAGTCCAAAAACTAGCTTTACTACCATCTTTGATTCTCCAAGACAGGTGATCAATTATGATGTCTCTACACTTTGTCATAAAGTTCCATATCGCTGAACTCCGTGGTGGGTTAGTAATTGTTAAAATTCCTTCTAGAGAGTCTTCATCTAGATACTTCTTTTTGATTAATTAGCTCCATAATTCATTTAGTTCTTAATAAATTCAAAATATGATTTTTGCCACTAAGGTTTTGTTTTGGAGGATGATCTCTCTGATACCGACTCTTCTCGCTTCCTTATGTAGCTTGACATTCTCCCAAGCTACCAATGGGATCTTGTGTTTTTCATTAGCTCCATCCCACAAAAATCATTTGAGATGATTAGTTATCTCCTATGCAAATTTGTTTGTCACTTCCAATGAAGATATCATATATATTGGTATTGCGGTCAACATTGATTTGATCATTGTAATGCGCGCAACCATTGTAAGCCATCTCCCTTTCTAGCACTCTGTATTTTTACCACATTTCTCAATAACTTCATTCCACAACCTATTGCTAATAATTCCTTGAAATAACAGTACTCCCAAATATGTCATTGGAAGTTTATCAATGTTGAAACCAATTTTTGCCCCTATTATTCTTTGCATCGATTGACTGGTGTTGAAAAAATATATTATTGACTTCTCTTTATTTATTTTTTGTCTTGAGATTGTGTATTACTCATCCAAATATTTCTTTACAACCTATGCTTCCTCTAATGAGGCTCTCCCATACAATATGGTATCATCTACAAAAAGTTGAGGGAAAAGGGGGGCAAAGTAGGAACTGCAGAGATTCCTGTCCACACCCTAGATCTAGACAAAACATATATTTTTCTACTAAAAGCATCAACCATAATTATAAATAGAGAGGGAGATAGGGATTTACCTTGTTGGAGTCCATGTCCACTTTGAAAGGAACCACATGGGTTGCTGTTAATGAGGACAAAATACCTAGTAGAAGAGATGCAACCATAGATCCAGTTTACCCGTTGTTCACTAAAACCAAATGTCTCTTGAATTTTCATGAGGAATCTCCAATGAACATGCTCACATGCTTTCTTCACATCTAGGTTTAAAACCTTTCCTCTTATATTATCTTTCTTTATTGAATGGATAATCTCATGGGCTATGATTATCCCATCCGCTATATTCCTATTTGGCACATAACCACTTTGCTTCAAAGAAACTATTTTTGGGAGCACCAGCTTTAACCTGTTGGCCATAACCTTTGCCACAATTTTATAAATTGTATTACATAGCAATATTGGATGAAAATCGGAGAAGTTCCGCACCTCCTACTTTTTTGGAATGAGGGCTATATTCGTGTTCATCTCTTTAAACATTGGGCCTTTCTTTCTTGATTCTTCTACCACCTCTTGAATGTCTCTTGTCATGAAATCCCAATATTTCTTGAAAAAAGAGGGTAGTAAAACCATTGGGCCTTGGTGCCTTGTCTGGATGCATCTGGAAAATTGTTGTTTTAACCTCCTCCATGGATATTGGTGCCATCATCATCACATTGTCTTCTCGTATAATCAACTTAGGGATCTCTTTGATGAAATCTCTATCTAAGGCATCTGCTCCCCCATCACCACCCAATAGATTGCAATAAAATTTAACTCCTTCCTCTTGTATATCCACAACTTCCATCATATTTTTTCCATCCCTATGTTTGATTTGTGTTATCTAGTTCCAAATCCTCTTCATCTCCACAAAATTATTGAAGAATTTGGTTTTACGGTCTCCTTCTTTGAGTCATTTTTTTTTTCTAGATTTTGCTTTCTAATAACATTCTTCTCTAGCCAACACTTCTTTGTATTCATTCATTAAGTCTCTTTCTTTTTGGAATTATGTATGTGACATACCATTCTCCAATACAAAACTGTTCAGTTCATCCAATTCTTCTTCTATTCTATGTTTTTCCTTCAAAAATATTCTTGAAAACCGTTCTATTCCATACTTTTAGTTTTTCTTTGGGTGAACTCACAAAGCTGGTTCCCACTTTTTGGTACGTCCTGATTTTTGCTGAAATCATACATTTTTTAGAAAATATAATGATTTAAGCTTTAAGAGGTCCCATTTTAAGTAATTCATTGAAGAGAGTTAAATCAAAGGCTCTTAGATCAAAATTTCTTGGATAGAACCTCTCTACTTCTAAATCATACTTGCAATGGAGTCTCCTTTGCATCTATCAAATGCTGATAAAAAACCAATTTTACATTAGCTTTTGGGGGGTCAAATTAATTCATTTAAAAGTTTTTTTTTTAAAAAGTATTTAGTCCTTATCATAAGCTTTCCAAATAGTATAACTTTTAATATATTTAATTTCATTAATATATTTTTATTTTATTTCTTATGAATGTAGGTTTTTCACCGAACATGAACTTCTTTGTTCAATGCATTGGGAAAAATAGTAAACTAATTAAAAAGAATTCTGAAAAATATCTATGCACTAGGTATTGATGTTTTCTTTCTAACAAAAAAAAGAAAATTGAATTTTGATATATATAAAACAAGTTATGTGTTCAAACGTACACCTATATTTAAATTATAATTAGTCTAACTTCAAAACTAAATGAAAAATATTCAACATATCACTACCAAACCATCTGCATGTCCTGGGTATTGATGTTACAAACCAAAATTCAAAAGAATTAAGTTTTTATCATTTGTAGAGAAAATATTATGCGTTTCGGGATACACATCACTCTTAAAAAATGTTGTTTGCTGTAAAAAATTACTTTTTGAGGGAGATGGAAAAATCAATAAAATTTTATTCAAACAAATTTGAAAAAAATATATTTAGAATCTACAAACAAGATGTTAAAAATTAGTTTATATCATCTTCAAATTCTTAACGGTTTAAAAGTTATAGGTGTCGGAAAGTGAAGGTTTTTTTCAAAATATTCATATAAGTGTCAAAGTTGGTCAAAAAGTGGGAACCAGTATTGTGAGTTCACCCCTTTCATAATCTGAAGTCTCTTGCAAAATAGTAATATTTTGGTTCCTTTAATATGTTTGAAATTTGTCCACCATTCTTTTAATAATACCAACAAACCCAACCACCTAAACCACATTTTTTTAAATTTAAATTGAAATTTGGTAGGTCGAGAGTCTTCCAATAGATTCAATTCCAATGGAAATGATCTAAAATTGGAATGGGTTTAATCAATCATCTTGGAAGTAGAGTGGAATTCACCCAACCATCTGATACAAAGAATCTATCAAGTCTCTCTGCAATGTTTGAGGAACCATGTCTTCAATTCATCCAATTAAATTTATCATTTGAAGGGATGACATTTGTCATACCATAGTCCCAGATAAAGTTATTAAAATTGATGTGTGTTTGAGCCATTCTTCCCAATCCCCCAATTTTATCACTTGAGTGAAGTATATCATTGAAATCTCTAGCCAAGACAATCCTTCCTTGATTACCTTGCAAATTCATGCTCATAACTCTCCATAATTCTAATTTATCTGATGTCTTGAACGACCCATAAATGTTATATAGAGTAAATTATAAATCTGATGTGTTACTTTGTACCTCACATTCAATCCAATTCTGATTAGATGCTAAGATAGATAGGTTTACCATTTTATGTTTCCACACAACTCATAGCCCTCAAGAGGCACCATCCACTGGATGCATGAATCCTACCCAACCAAAACAATATTTTACAAAGAAATCTGCATTTCCTTTACAAAGCTTCATTTATTGAAGCAGAATTATAATGTCTATTTTGCACTTGATCATATGCCATCTGTTAGGAGCATTTAGGCCCCTAACATTCCATGTGAGGATCTTCATTTATCTCCAAAGAGGAGCATTTAGGCTCCTAACATTCCATGTGAGGATCTTCATTTATCCCCAAAGGAGGATTTGCCTCCCCTAGATCTCAACAAGTATTTTTTAATGGAGGAATGATCTGGTAGTAATCCAACCTTGACCCTCTTTTTATTGTTAGTCTTTCTTTTCGTTCTTTGCTTGGTAGGATCCACCTTTTGAGAAACAGTTTTGCTGATTCTTCTTCTTTTTGTTATGTCTAATTCCTCCTCATTTATTCTTTGCATCTCCATATCCAAAGGTTCGTTTATAAGACCTTTTACACCCATGTATTCTACTAATGCCATTTCTCCCTCCTCCATCAACTCTTCACCTTTGTTTGTGCTATCACCCTCAGTCGATAATTCTGGATTTGAAGTATTTGCTATTGATCATGTCGCTTCTTTGCTATGGATGGGTTTTGTTTCCACTCCTTTCTCTTCCGTCTCATGGGATTTATTTTGTTGATGGTTTCCTTGTTTTGGTTTTGTAAATGTATTGGATGGGACTCTGCAGTCTTTTTCATTATGATTTCTTTTCTTGCATCTCAAGCGAGACAATTTCTCTTCCTCAATTTCAAACGATTAGGTCCAAACTCCAACTGTAGTTTTTAAATTTATTTTATGGGATGTCCTTTATTGAGAGTAATTGAATTATAACAAATAGAATCATGTCATCGCCACCCAAATCAACATCCACAGTTTTCCCTATGCTGCTTCCAATTGATTTAGAAATCCAAGCCTCGGCCTTGGATGTAACAAGAGAAAAAACTAGCTTTAGTAATATGGCTGATGACCTTTTTTTTAGTTTTTTTTAATGAAATTGAAACTTATTATAGATGATGATGTCTAGTTTTAAAATATTGGACTTGTTTTCTATTTATTAATTAATTTATGAGGAAATTAGAACATAAACTTGAAATGTCAAGTATTAGTATTTTTTAATTTTAAAAAAAAAAATTATATGTCATCAATCTAGACATCATTCTTTACACAATGAAATGAAAAAAATCAATAAATTGTTTTAGCTCAAATTATATTTGTTGTACATGAGGGGTTTTCAAAAATAACAATTAAGGTCAATAAGAAATTGTTTAAAAAAATAAAAATTTGGAAACAAATTATAAAAAAATATCCTTTTTAAAATTCCCAATAATACACATCTTTCCCAAAAGGATTTAGATTTAAATACTTTTATTTAGGTCAAATTATGTTTTCCATACATGTTCATGTTATGGCTCTTAAAAAGTGACTAAAAAAAGGTATTTTTACATACTATATAAAATTGATATTAGAATAAATTATATATTTGAAAATTAGACTCAAATCGATACATTTCATATTGCTAGACTTTCTTAAGATTCTACATGTAAGTGCTTCAAAAATTTTCTCCAAGTATGACACACTTCGATTTTTTAAGAAGAAAAAACCTCCACTTTTTGTCCAAAAATTGAACCTACCTTCTTGCATTTACCCTAAATAAATGTTCCTCAAGATATAAGTTGACATTGTAATCCTTTTTGAATTAATGGATACCATGATAATCCTAATGGAATCGATCATGGAGAGAATGGATAAAGGTAAGGCCTACTTTAATGAGGAGTCTTGAAAGGTTTAGAAGAGTCTTCCAAATGAGCCTCTATTCAAAGTGGAAGTTAAGGATGGATATTTCATCATTCAAAGAATATGTGGATGTTGAGAAGCTTGACTATTGGTTGGTACAATAGGAGGTATATTTTAGCATACATTATCTTACTTTGAACCCAAATATTTACCTCTCTAGGTTAAGTTTATCAAAATATACTTTAACTTGTTTTAAGGGTATCTTGTAATATATGGAATTAAGAAATAAACTCATACTAGTTCATGGGATAAATTTAAGAAACAAATTAAGAAATAATTTTATATTATCTATCATTAAGAGAAAAAATGTATGGAATGATAAATTTTAAAATAGAAAGAGTGACAAAGTGTGCCAGAGTATACTAGTAAATTTCATACAAGAGTTGTTGTGTAAGATGATGTCTTGATGAAGTATATTACAATCTTTCATATGCATGTTTGTAGGCATGAATTGCTTTCCAAACTAGTGGATGTAGATAAGGCAATTTTTCATAACCATCATCTTGAATTAGAAGTCATCCATCTTCTATTAGGATAAGTGGAGAAAAAGGTAAGACTTAAAAGATAAATTTCACAAATGCTATGAATAAATTTGTACATTATGGCTTAAGAAAAATACTCATGCTAGAGATTATATTTTAAAAATAACTCTCATAAATAAGGTAAAAAATTCATATGAAATATATATTTTCTCAATTAAAAATTATAAAGTATTTAAATTAATTGATTACACTTCTAAGGTGAATTCTAGGATTACTTTGACTACTAAGAAAGTTGTTTGTTGGATAAAGAGGTATTGTTTAACAAGGTTCATGTTAAGCATGCTAATGTTGATGTACCTTTGATATTTGTTCTCAAGCTAACTTGATTTCCCAAGATTTGGTTGACAACATTGGCCTTATAACTTATCAACACCCCAAGCCATATGCCTTAAGTTGGATAAAAGGTGTTAACACACTTGTTAGTAGGTATGCTATATTAAAATTGTCTCTTTATAAAACTTAAGGTAAAACAACAATGGGGTGTGAAAAAGTGGTAAGGAAGTTGACTTTGGTCCTATTATTATGGAATTTCAAATCCTTCAATCCAAGGTGGAACAATATTATTGGAAAAATAAATAAGAAGAAAAAAATCTTCTTGATTTCTCATCCTTTCATAAACTATACTTATAGAATATACATATGACTTCAATAAGATCTAAATAAAGAAAGGGATATTTTTGTGGTGTAGGATGGGAATACAAATAAGAACATTGCATAAAAAATGCAGAAAGAATATAATGCTAATGGAAATGAAATAATTGAGATGCAATTATTGTTTTATGATTTCCTTCTACAAGAAGAGGATATGGTGGAATTGGTGGACACTACGAACTTAATTTTTTTTTGTAAGTTTCAATTTACCTATATTCCTATATATGAATATTAACATAAAGATGTTATCTTATACATTGATAAATAAATGTAACCTTTGATCTTAATTAAGTATATTTCCCCCATGTAGACTAAATTTATTCTCTAATTGATAATACTAAGTTTTATTTTAGAAACAAATGAACAATAGAGAGAAATAACATGGTACAAAGGCTAAAAAGTACATATCAGGCCATAATTAGGGTTTTTTTAATTAAAAAGATACAAAATGTGGATCCAAATGAAATCATAAAATTATAATTTATCATGATCATGCTAGGTTTCACATGGTTGTAGTATCATCCAAGGTGTATTGGAAAGTATTAAGTGTATAGAAGTCAAATGTCTACAAATAAAATAAATGCATCCCAACAAAAATAACTATATAGTAAAATAATGGGAGAGTAAACTTGAAACAATTTGAATAATGTAATCTAACCCAAACAACATCTATATTAAAAAAAAACACAAACACACAAGAGAGGAAAAGAAATACCAAACCACTAAATGAAGAGTTGAATGTAGAGAAGAAGCTCTCAATATCACCCATGTTTGAAATAGAGAGAAAGGGGGTGACTATTGGGGAGCTTGCAAAAATGGTCAAGGTCCTATTTTGGTCTTTCAACTTTAATGGAAACTCAATAAAAATATATAGATTATATTTGTGTTCTCTTATCCTATGTGCATCTATAATTAAGAGAGATAATGTAGATGATAAAAAGGACACTAATACATGTATCTACTATTGTCCTTATGTGTATGAGAGAGAGTTCAAAGATGTAGAATATAGTGATTCCAAAGAGAAAATATAATACAAAATGATAAATAAAGAGGAAAAGGAAAATAAAATTTCACCAATAATGTGGATTCAATGACATTTAAAAAGATTCACAACATGGCCAGCGAATACAAAAAGAACCAAAATATTGTTGTAGGATGCTAGAATGCTATAAAGTTATGAGATAGCTTGAGAATATGGAAGATCAAATGCCAAAAATTAGTCCCATGCTTGAAAATAAAAAAGGGAACCTAATTTTAAAAAAATAATCATGCAAAGGGATATTTTTTTTAAAAAAGCAAGAAAAGATTGTTGGGGATTTGGTAGGCCTAGGCAAACAATGGTTAGATGTAAAGGGAATTAAAATGATATTTTTTAATCATTAATGCACATCTGTATGATTATATACATAAGGAACACAATTACAACTACATCAACATCACATGGCCACACTTTAATACTAAATGAAAAATGCTTCAAGTTATCAAATATAGTTTAAGTTATAAAGTTAACATAAAACACAGTAGAGAAAACATCAGATAAAACATGAGCATATAAAAAGCCATAAAATTTGACATTTGATTAGGAAAAGGCTATAGTATGTGTTGTTCTCAAATTTTGATTTCCCTTCTACCCTTCCTATAAGAAATTAAGTAACCCTGTTTGCATATGAAGAGATTGGGGAAATAGAATTCAAAAATAACATATAACAAAGTTTCAAAACCTTCTACACTTTGAACTTATCCAAAGTTCAGGTGGGTATACCTTCTATGAATATTTTCACACTATAAGATTGAGATCCATAGTAAACCAGTGTTAAAAACCCATGGATTTCATCACCTCAATGAAACTAAAACATTAAAAGAAAAACTTGTGTTCATTTTCAGTATTGATCTTCAAGAAAGATAGAAAGAATCCCACAATTGGATATCAGTGCCTTATTCAGGCTACAGAGTCACCCAAATCAAATTAGAATTCCAAAACTGAACAATCCCATACATTTCACCACCTTAGCCTTAGCTAACCCCATACATGGCTAACATATACATAAGTTTTATCCTCTTAAAACTAGAACCGTTCATCAAATTCAAGATGAGCAAACAATTGATTTACTGATAGAGATATTTCACGCATATTTAATTTCTCTCCCTTGAAGAGAAAAGCTAGAAACATATCCATATGATTGCCTTACAATCCATGTTCAAAAAAATAACCCTAGACTATTCAAATGAAACCAACAAATTACCGAGTGCACACCAGAAGACAACACAGATTTAGGCCTGAAAAGTGTTGATTTGTATCTTTATATTCATTTTGAAAAATAATCTTACATGATTCAAAGTATTCTCTGTGATAGCTAGAAAAACCCAGATATATTTTTGCAGAGTTTCTTTACAAAATTTCTTGTGATCTCTTTTTCATTAGTCCTGGTATCCATTTATAACATTATGGATGCATACAAGCTTCAGACATTCCTAGGAATGCTTAGTTACAACCGTAACTCCTTCCAAAGAAATAGTTACAAGTCCTCTTCGGTCTCAACTGCCTTTTTGGTTTGTTGCTCCTCTGTAGCATCTTCTAACCATTCTCGGATTCCTTCTTCTTGCACCGCATATTTCTTGGTCCACTCTTGGAACACATCATCAGCAGGCCATGAGTAGCCAACAATTTTCTCCTTCAACTTAAGTAACCTTTTCTAAGAGTTTCTTACTTTCCTCACCTCTGATTCCAAAAGGCCGTAGTGTGACTTTATCTTTTCTATCTCTTCAATTGTTTTAACAAACATAGATGTGTCATCTTTGTTGATGATTTCATTCACCCTTAAAGACAAATTAGCTCCCAACTCATCAAGCCATACCTATTTGTCCTTCAACTAATTTTGGTTAACAAAACCCCCAGGAAACAATTCAAATTTATGCTCTATATATTCTTTCCTGTACAAGTTAGCTTTCCTCTCCACATTGGTTCTTCCTTCTGCAAACTTCGTTAGACCTTTTGCTAACTCGAATGTGGATTTATTAATAACATCAGATCTTGCTTCATCATAGGATGCACACATAAGTTCTAAATCCACTTCTCTTGGCATCCACTTAATCAAAATAGGCTCTAAAATAGCCTTGTCCTCATTCAACTCACATAGAGTGTCCAAAATTCTTTTCATATTAGTGTGCACAGTGGGAGCCTCTACTATATCAGCAAAACTCAAAATGGTGGCCTTTACCTTCTCTTCATATTTACTTGCAAATAGGGCTTGAGCCTGTTTCAACTTTTCCAACTCACATTGAATGGTCTCAGCTGGTTGAAAACCAGAAGGCATAGGAGAAGGGGGAAATTCTATGATAGGAATGGTAGGTGGAGGTCTTGCTAGAGAAGATGCAATCATCAGGGTAGAGGACTCACCTCCTTGGTGTTGTCCTGCCAATTGACTCTGTAGTCTAGCAATAGTAGTATCCCTATTGGCTGCCTCCCTTTTGGCTTCATTATAAGCCTTTAGAATTGTTTCCAACTTCACTTGGAGATCGTCTCTCTCCTTTGCTTCTTTCTCTGCCACTGCCACACTGAACTTTGCAGTTTCTAAAACTGTGCTGACAACTTCTACCTCCCCTATATCCTGGACTCTTTTTACTATCATACCTCTTAGAAAACTAGATCCTGAGGTATCCTTCCTTCTACTTTCATCCCTCTTTAGGGACCACATGACCAAAGCAACATTATCTTTGCTGAATGTCACTCCCTCCATAGGCTTGGTTTCTTTTCTGATTGCTTCAAGTACCAATGCATCTGCTATATCCCATTCAGGGAGGATTAAAACACCAGCCTTTGACACCATTTCCCTTCCACCTTCAGGAGTGATGGCTTTGAATTCAGCCATTCTTGTTTAACTTCTTCCTCCACTAAGGTTGTATCTTTGTGAGGCTGCTCACTCATTCTCTTTTCACACTAGCTTGCTTGACAACTAGGTCTAACTCTTTACCTTTGAACTCATATTTAGTTAAGTTCATCTCGGCACTAGGTGGCTCTTCTAGCATTCCCTCTCGTGTCTCTTCATAGGTGTAAGTAATCTCTCCGAGGCTTCCTAACTGCAACAATTGTTCTACTACTGCCTGTTCATCTCCTATATGGATAGGGGATTGAGATGGAGATTACAAAAGTTCACCTGCTTGCACTTCATTCCCCACCCTTTGCCTTTTAGGGGATTCTTGGATGTCAATGACATCTTCAATTGTTCTCTTCCTTCTTAAAGTGGAGGGCTCACCTGTTACTGGCATCAATACACTATATTTTGACTTTTTATGCATCACATAATCACCGGGAGGGATGGTGTTAGCAAAGGCAAGCTTAGCTAGAACTAACTTAGCCTTGTTAGGGTTATCTCTTATTATAGCCTCCCTCTTTTCTTTCAGAGTTTGCATTAAATCTTCAAAGTAAAGAATTAAGAATTTTATCTTTTCCTCAAAGGGATTAAAGCTAGACAGAGGGTCATAACTGCTATCAAATTGATGAATGAAATCCAGACCCTTTTTGTATGCCACCCACTTTTCTTTCCTCAATTCTTGCTCATCCAAACTGAATTCATTTCTAATTATGTCCTCAGGGAAATGAAATTGGTGTGGCCTACCTTTGCATACTGCTCTTCTCTTGAACATGCCACTGAAAAAATCCCCAGGGTCAACAAACCTGGTTACTGTAGTAGACAACCTATATGGTTGAAAACAGTCATCAAATAATTTCCAACCACCTTTGGTGATCATGAATTGATGGGCCATGGTAAAAGTTGGGGAAAAAGTCCCTTTACCCCTATTTTTCAGCTCTGCCTCTTGCACACCTCCAATTTGCCTTAAGACCTCTGCAATTCCTATCTTCAATGGGACTTGATAAGGCAATAAATATGGAGTGCCTCCGAAACCATAAACTCTAAAAACTATAGAAACGGGGTACAAATACATATCACCCCAATTATGAACAATTTTAATACCTTTAGCAAACTCCTTAGGTCTGAGGAACTCCAAAAGAGCCTTTGGGATCCTAGGGTTCTATGGGCATAAAAGAATCCTAAGCCTAGATGCAAAGCATCTATCAAACTTCAAGTAACTGGCATCCTCTCTATCCCAAGACAAAATTGTAATCCACAGTTGCACAAGCATCTCCTTGATGAATACTAAGAGGGGGGGGGGTTGAATTAGTATACAGAAAAATACTAAACTTAAACACTTTAATATTCTAGCATTAAACCGGTAAACCAGTTTAACAAACAAACCGGTTGACACACATGCAAACCAAATAGAAAATAAGGCATTCACCCACAGGAGAAGTAACACCATAACACAAGATATTTGATGTGGAAACCCAAATGGGAAAAAAAACCACGGTGAGATGAAACTCACAAGTAACTATCTGCAGAATAGAAACCAAACCGGTTAAGGTCAGACCAGTTAAGGTCATACAATGTTCTTTACCAGAACAGATCCTATTAGGAATCTCAATCTCTGTTAGGAGATAAGTCTGATTAAAGACTACCTTGCTAGAGGATCTTAGATCCACAAATGTGAACCACCTTGTTAGAGGATTTACAAAGGCTTTCTTGGGCCTACCCGGTTAAGGGTTTCTAACTTGTCAAAGATGTGAGTAATCAACAAGTGAGTGATCTAGGAAATTGCACAGATTGCTTGGTTAGATCCTTGATAGCTCGTTCTTAATGCATTCTAGCATTACTTCAGTCTTCAACACATTCACACTCTGCCTTCTCTCACAGACCTAAACTTCTCTTCTCTGATCACACTTACAAAAACTCATCAACCACTTTCAAAAACCCTTACTACCACCTAAAACCCTAGACATGATGTCCTTATAAAGGAATCTGATTTCATGTCGGTCCAATAGGTTTACAATACAATTTTCTAGGTTCAGTGCATCTAGACATATTTGGTAACACGACACAAAAAGCACCGCCAGAGTGTCGGCACCACAAAACAATCAGTGGATGGTAACTCATCGCAAAATGTCAGTTGGTAACTCATCACAGAGTATTACCAGTTCATACAAAATATCGGTTTATGCAAAATACCGGTTGCCGGTTTGTCAAAAATGAAGACTGGGAAATATGTGTTTTGCCGCTTTGATCCTTTGTGTTGCTTGAGATCCTCGAACCGCTTGGGGTCTTCATACCACTTGAGATCGATACACACTTTCTACAAAACACCTAGAGTCTAAAGACTAACACATGATACCGATTTGGAACAATTACCGGTTGAATATAATTCATACATTCAAAAAGTGATCTCATAGCAAGTGTGTGACCATCAATGCCAATTACAACATAATCGTCAAAAATGCTAACACTCTTCACCTTCCTTTTCTTTGACCAAATCCATTTCCTTAGCAAAATAATCAGCTCCTTTGAACAAAAATATGTGCATTAGAAGAGAATACCATCCAAAAGGTCTATCCACCTTACCATTTTTTATCCCTACCAGCCCTGCATGAATTGCATCCATGAGGTAAGGTGCATAATCAAATGTTACTGCTAGAGAGGGGTTCAGAATCTGTGCCATCATTAGCGTATAATGGGTTGGCATGGTTGTTTCAGCATATTCCCCAAGGATTTGACATAGTGACCAATACATGCCTTTGGCCCTTAAAGTGAACAAATTCGGGGAGAAGGGTTCCATGGTGCTAGGGCCCACTACAGTTAACCCTCCTATTTTAACAAAAAACTCCTTCAAAGGGCCACTCCTAAGGTGATCTTTCTGCACATCATAAACTTGGGCCAATGTTTCAAAATCAATAGGCTCTAATAAATTTGATGCCTCAATGAGCTTAAAAACATTCCTGAATTCATCATCATTGATCTCTATCAAGGCTCCTCCATTGACATTCCTCACACATCTAGCAATAGGATCATAATTGTGTGTGATCTGGGTTAGTAAGTCTACATCCATAAAAACCCCAGGGACTATGAGCTTCCCTACGTCTAGTTCCCATATGCTATTCATTGGGGCACTGCCATGTCTCTGATCGAATCCCACTTAAAAAAGACCCAGCCCTGAAATCCCTATTTGTGAATCCCTTAACCATCTACCTTTGTCATACAAACCATCTCTAATCCTTAGACGGGGGGCTTTAGGAACCAATTTTTTGATTTTGGCTGCATCATTCATGGACATGGTCAATTGTTCCAGGAAGTCATCACATATGTTTCTATCTTGATAATTTACCTTTCCCATGAAATCCCTTCTTGTTGCCATCCCGTTAATGCAATTATATCAATTGAGATTCAAACAAAACTCTAATAAGGCAAGCACATAGAAAGTACTGGTTTTCAAACTGTAACTAGCGAGCAAGACATAAAAACCTGTTACTCTCCTGAAGAAATTCGCTCTACACCAGCTCCTCTGCAACAAACTCATCAAAATGGTGCCAATATTCAATTGATGTGGACCTTAATAAGGCAACTTGGTATTGAATTGAGACATTAATCTTGCATGCGTCGGCCATCAACTCATAATTGAATTCGCAAATCGAATTCAAAAAATGGGCTCCAACGAATCACAAGTTTTCTGAGTATTTCCCTGTTTTGTTGTTTGGCCATTTCGCGGAGTTTAAAACCCTTGCACCTTTCCTTCGCGAAGCAACGACGTTCGTTGGATCGTTGGAAACTTGCACTGCCTTTACTTTTTCCGGTCCTTCTGTATTAGTAACAGGCCCCACCTTCCTTTCGTTACTTCGCAAAAGGTAAACCTTGTGCACTTCGATAGTGCGAAACAATGTTGGTCGTCCGATCAATTACCACTCACTTAATCTTTACTGCTTACGGTGACCACCAATCTTTTCTATTAACCATGCACCACCATCACTGCTAGTAGTCTTCGCTACTTCGCGAAAGCTAACCACCCTACATCTTCGGGCTATGAAACAATGCCCATCATTGGATCCACCTTGAGATGTACACCATTTAACACACTCAAACCTTTAAAGTGGGCCTTCGGCTTGGAAACCACTTTCTTTGTTTCATCACCAGTGAATGAATCTTACGTGTCAGTCAGCTATTCGCTCAAGAACTCCATCGGGCTCCATTCTAGGACCGCCACGTGTTCTATTTCACCATGGATTTCAACACCATCGCCAGTTAAATCAAAGCGAGCCCTCAACAATTCTTTGGAGCCACGTGCATTTGACAAGACATCATTTCTCTTGACCAAGCGACCCACCTATCCTGCCATGTCATCCACTGTGTGACTACCATGTCATTTCGCTATTTTGTGAATGGTAAACTTCATTTGATTTAGGGTTGCGAATCCATGCGGGCCATCCGATCAACTCCAAGTTGATCGGTCTTTAAAACCATGACCTGCTTATCCTTTGGGCCCACCAACCCTTTCGCTACTTTGCGAACTTTAAACCTCAGGCAACTCTTCTTTGCGAAGCCACAACAATCATTAGATCTTTGGAAACTGCTCGCCTGCTAACCTTTTCGTGACCACCTTGCCTGGGCCCTCCACCTTTTCGCTACTTCACGAAAGGTAAAACACAGACATCTTTTGGCTACAAATCTATGCGCACCGTTGGATCAACTTCACATTGATCGCCCTTTAACCAAAGGAACCGCTTACCTCCGAGACCCACCAACTCTTTCGCTATTTCGCAGAGGATAAATCACATGTATGTTGGGCTAGCGAAGCAACACGAGCCATTAGATCCAAAACAAGAGGCATTCCTTTTACCTGAGGAACAATCCTTTGGTCGGGCCTGCTTACCCTTTTCGCCACTTTGCGAACGCTAAACTGCAGGCATCTTCGACCAGTGAAACAATGCACACTGCAGGATCAACTTTGACTTGCACGATTATTAAGAAACCCAACAAAGATTAAAATAAGACATAAGTAAAGGCATAAAAATTAAAAATCATTTAAAACCCGCCTAGGGAAAACCTAAAGGGGGGGGACACCTTCATGACAGAGCAACCCTTCCACTTAAGTGGAAAAAGTAATGCAAGAATAGAATGCAAGGGTTTTCAAAACATAGGAAGGGTTAACATTTTAAAAACCTTAAATCCTCTTTGACCCAAAAAAACATAGAGACAACAAGGTTATGCCAAACACATCTTTGCAGATTTTAGCCGATTATGGGACAAGAATACCCAATTTTCAAAATAGTGATAACAACGACTCTGACTGGGGATGGTTGATTGCAAGATCAACACAAGAATTTAAAAACTTTAGAGAACAGACCAAAACACAAGCCCAAAAACAACCAACAAAAACAAACCTAAATATATAGAGAGAAAGACCTACTGTGCATGGACTTAAGAGAAGTAATGTTTCAGGAATTGTGCATGCACTAGAAATTCCTATACCTCACCATTCATTTTCTACAAAAAAATATGAATCCTTTCCATTAAGATCATAAACCACCGAGGGGCCTATCCATAATGACTCAATTTTTTTGTGTTTTCCTTTATCTTTCCCTTTTGCATTCCATTGAAGCACCATGTTGCCAATTTGAAACTTTCTTAACAAGGTTCTTTTGTCAAACATGTATTTGGATTGCAACTGGATCTTCAAATTCTTCTTATGGGCCAAAGTTCTAATTTCTTCCACCTCCACCATCTGAATCATTCTATCTTCCATAGGTTCAGATAACTCCATATCCTCAGCTTGCAGGAACTGGTAAACAGGAAGAAGATTGTTGACTAGCACCCTAGATTACATGCCATAGACCAACTCAAAAGGTGACACACCAATTGCTTTCTTGACAGTAACCCTGTCTGCCCATAGGGCCAACTTTAACTTCTAGTCCCAAGACCTTTTGTTCTCCTCAAGGATTTCTTAATAATGTTCAGAAGGCTCTTATTATTGGATTCATCTTGCCCATTACCCTGAGGATGATATGGTGAAGAGTAGGACATAACTATTCCATGGTTGGTGCAAAATTCAATGAACTCCTCTGACCTGAAGCTCATGGCATTATCCATCACCAGTTTCATAGGAACACCGAATCTGGTTATGACATTATCCATCAAGAAGTCAATAACAACCTTACTTGTAACTCTTCTAGTGGGTATAGCTTCAATCCACTTAGTGAAATAATCAGTAGCCACTATAATCCACCTATGACCTCTTCCCGATTTCTAAGCTATTTCTCCAATAAAATCAATGCCTGATAGGGAGGATAGTGTTGGGTGGTTGTTAAGTGGCTAGTATGTTTGCTAGGTAATAGTTCCTTTCTGTTTTCAAGGTGTAAACACCAAACTAAAAGTGCAAATAGCTCAAAGGTAGTCTAACAACTCACCTTACTCCACCTCCCTATGTCAAGCTCTCCTTGGCTACTCAAAGGCTTCAACTCCCTAGTTGATGACATCCTTCCAAGGGCTCCAAAACCAACTTATGAAGCCAAACCCACCAAATAGGTTGGACTCATGTTAGGTTGACCCGTTTCACCTTGTTTTGTTGGATTTCATGCTTTTCTATCTTCATTGGCATACCTGATTTGTCAAAAACTTGGTTTTAGGCCTAAAACGGGCTACTAGGCAATTAGCCCTCCATTAGGGGTTTTGTGCTCACCTTGTTCAAATGATGGACTTCCAGAACAAAAGCTTCACATTTTTGGATACCCTTTTGGGAATACTTGAAGATTCACAAAGTCCTAGGGTCTCTCAGGCCTTCTCCATGACTATCCCAAAAATGGGTGAAAAAGGAGGGTTTTGATGGTGAAAAACCAAGATTCACACTATAAACCTCAAATATGGACAAGAGACCTTAGTGCCATCATACTACTAACTAATTAGGCCACAAATAAGAATATTTACACTTCAAAGTTTGAAGAACAAGTTTTTTACAAAAGTTGCTTATGAGGAAAATGCAACATTTTACAACTTTTCCAATATTGCATCTTTCAAACACATCACTTGCAAACAAAACCAATTACATTCAACATGTAAGCATGTCTACCATTTAGAAACAAGGAGAATAATGTTAGCCCTGCATACAAGCATTAGGCAATTACAAAAATGGATTATTTCACTGTCAAAGCTAACTGTTGCTGCCCTTTTGTCTTTCACTGTTTTTTTTTTCACTGTGACCTGCACTTTCACTGTTAAAACTCCTTACAAAAAGTCTGTTTAGTGCTCCTTAACAAGGCTCAGTATTTGATAACTTATTGTCCTTCATACCTGTCATTTAGAGAGAGAATATTACATATATAACTTCAAAAGGAAATGTAAAACTCGGTCCTAGTTGACTATGATAGCAAATTGGCATTACAATCTTGCCTCAAAGATCATTGTTTGATCTTGGCAACTTCAAACTCAAAGATAACATCAAATTCACTCCTTGTTCTTGTTCACAAGCAATTAGAATGAGGTATAATAACCTTACAAGCTCCAATGCAAGATGGAGAGTAGGCTAATGAAGGAAAATTGACTCTAAAACAGTGACTCATTGTTTTTTTACATTATTTTCACAACCTAAACTTGAAAAAATTCTCCTCATGGCTTAAAAAGCCTCTTTTCCTTGGCATACAAACTTAATCATCAAGGAAAATCTGTTCAACTTTTAAATTCACTTGCTATAGAAGAGAAAAGCATCAAATTTCTTCAAGACCCTAGCCAAATGGCACACTTGCCTAGGGCTTAATGGCCACAAAACTCCTCACACCTGCATTCTTGAAAAAAAACCCTGTATTTACATAGTCTACAAGTTGACCAAGTGGTTCTTGGGAAGCCATGAACATTTTAGGACTCCAAGAAGCCAAGTTGGTCAAGCATCCTTGCCAATTCCTAGACAAGGCAGTGAAACTATCAAATCCAATTAATTTTGCTACAAACTCAAAACTTGATAAAATCAGATGCCACCAAAGGGAAAAGTTTAGGAAAACATATTAGAATCTGAAAATGCAAGAACAATATGGCCAAGTATAGCTAGTGTACGGACTGTTGTTCACATGGAGCCAAAAACTAGAGAAAAACCAAGTAAAACTAATGCAAGTGTGCAAAATACTTCTTAACTTTGAATGATCAACCCTTACAATAGTTAAAACAAGAGATTAAATACCACTTCAAGTTGGTTAGCCTCCTGTATAGACAGGTACATGTCCAAGGGCACTTAATTTTGACATTTTGATGCCTAAATGACAACTTTTGGTGCCTAGAAAATGCAAGATTGACGTCCAAAACTAACCATCACCTAAAAATACTTCTCATACCTAAAACCCAAGCATAAAACATGTCTAAAACCTTTTCAAAACAAAAACCACAAAAAAAACTTATTTTTCCATCATTTTGCCAGGCAACACCAAACTGGCAACTTTGAGCAAAAAGATGAAAACAAGAAACCAAAACCACACAATGAGTTCAAAACTCATCAAAACAACCTAGAACAACTTCAAAAACATCCTAAACAACTTTCCAACTTAAAACTAACAAAAATCAAACCTGAGATGAAAATGAAGCTAGGTGCTCTTGCACCAATGCCCCATTGGACAAAAGGGGCTTCTACTGTGACTGGGTTGAGGGGTAAATCTCCCTCATACTTCAATTTGGATGAAAATTTTTGGCATGGGTCACATCTTTGTACATGTTCATGGGCATCTTTAAACAAAGTAGGCCAATAATATCTAGCCCGAACTATCTTACCAATAGTTGTTTTGGCAGAGTAGTGACCTCCACATACTCCATCGTGCATTTCAGTTAACATCTTTCTAGCCTAGGATTTGTCCAAACACATCAACAATGCCCCATCTCTATTCTGCCAATACAGATCACCCTGGATAAGGACATACTTTTGAGATTTTAGTCTCAATGTCCTTCTCTGGTTGTGGGTCATTCCCTCTGAATATTTTGCATCCCTTAAGAAATGCACTATCTCTGAATACCAAGGCTGTATCTCAATACTTGTGACCAGGATGTCCTTAATTTCAACTATATTCACCTCAACATCAAAAAGGTTTGATTCAACCATTAGTTTAGCAAGACCTAAACCTCTTACCAATTTAGTAATTTTAATCTCCAAATCAAACTCTTGAATTCTGGTTATCCACCTGCACCTTTTACCAGTGACCTCAGACTGAGATAAAATGTCCTTGACAACTGCATTGGGACATAAGCAATTACTTGTGCATTTACAAGATAGGGCCTAAATGCTTTTACAACCTTGACCAAAGCATATGCTTGTTTCTCCATGATTTCATATTTTAGCTCTGCAACTTGTAAAGGTTTGTTATAAAAAGCTATAGGATGTTCATATCCTTCATTATCCTTTTGTAGAAGAACTGCAGCCACTGTATGATATGAAGCAAAAGAAAATAGAGAGAAAGGCTTACTGTAGTCAGGGGACTTCAACACTGGTGCCTCCTGGATAGCCCTTTTAATTTCACCAAAAGCCTTTGAAGCTTCTTCATCCCAACAAAACTTTGTATCCTTCTTAAACAATCTAACAATGGGCTTGACTATCTCTGCAAAATTGGCAATGAATCTTCTACCAAAATTTACCTTACCTTGCCCAAGAAAGACCGAATACCTTTGACACTTTTGGGCTTAGGTACATTATTTATAGCTTCAATTCTTTCAGGGTCTATTCTAACTCCTTCCTTGGAGACAATATGCCCGAGCAGCTTCCCTTCAGTGACAACAAAATGACACTTTTTTGGATTTAAGGAGACACCAAATTTCAGAGCTTTATTGAAAACCTTTTCCAAGTGCCCACAATGGTCATCCGCCTTTTTGGAAAAACATGTTAAATCATCTTGATACACTACCATGATAATGTTAATGAATTTCTTGAAAGCTACATCCATTGCTCTCTGAAAATTAGCTCCACATTCTTACATATACATATGTTCCCCAAGGGGTGGTAAAAACAGTCTTGAATTGTTCAGATTCTTTCACTAACACTTGGTTATATCCTGAGAACCCATCCATCATTGACAATAGGTCACAACCAGTTACTCTCTACAACATTGCTTCCATATTAGGAGAAGAATAATTGTCTTTCAAAGAAGCAACATTTAGGTTCCTAAAATCAACATAGAGCCTTATGTCCCCATTCTTCTTCTTAACTGGGACCAAATTAGACACCCATGATGAATTCCTTATAGGCTTAATGATCCCCCCTTCCCTTAACTTGGTTAATTCTTGCTGCATTTTAGATTCTAGCAGGGGGTTGATAGGTCTTTGTTTCTGTCTAAAAGGCTTAGCATCTGGAAGCAAAGGGACTTCATGCTGAAACAAATCTTGTCTATACGCCTTCAGATCTTCATAAGACCATGCAAAAACATGCATATATTTTTTCAATAAATTAATAAGGTTAGCTCTGACATGAGGAGACAAATGTTTTCCAATATACACCAACTTAGGGAATGATTTTGTCCCCAAGTTCACTTCCTCTAATTCATCTAACTTGGTGGTTGACTGCTAATGCAAATGACTGTCACTATAACTGAACATACCTTCCAATTCTACTAACCCTTTAGGTATTTCATTAGTTTCCAACTGAACCATGTCATTTCCAAACACAATTTCTCTATCTTTAACCACTTCTACCAATGCATTGCAATCAATTTTTTGTCCATCATAGTCATCAATGCACTGTATGAATCTGAGAATATCTTCATCATCAGCAAACACTTACCAGCTATATACATTACTAGGAATGGTGGGCCTAGCTTTTATCTCAATTGTGGATACACCGATTAGTGTTATATCATCATTTTTTAATGCAACATTTGCTAAGAAATCAGCCATGATATTCTTTGATCTTTCTATCCAATTAATAGAGAATGCACTAAAATGTTCAATCACAACCCACACTGTATATGGTGAAAATGGATAACAATAATAACAATACTGAAAGGCTAAATGAATTCAACCACAAAACCCTAGCCTAACAATCAACAAAGATCAACCATAACATATGAAGATTACCTAAGACAATGCAAATCACATGAAATCACAAAGATTATACCATCACATGTCCGATAGGGTTTTGATCTCCATTCTTCCTATCTCCATTGATCTTGCTTGATATATTTGCTCTCAGATTTTATATGCACAAGAGCTCAACAAAGAACAGAATGTGGTTTGCAAGTAGGATCGTAGTGTAGTCAATTAATTAAGTCATTATGGTTTGATAATGAAGGAAGCATCTCCTTATATAAAAAACACTATATGAAATGGAGGGATAAGATTGAGAGGTGTAAAAGGAGGTCGGTTATGATTAGAGGGTAGGTAAAAGAAATAATAAAATAATGAAAGTGGTAGGTAGTGTATGAATTAAGAGATGAATGACATGTGTCATGGGTAGAAAAGGCTAATGAATTAATTAAATAAATAAAGATTTATTTAATTAATTGAAGAAGTGGGATCAATTAAATAAATAAGATATTTATTTAATTTAGGAAAATGATAATTTAAATAAATAAATTTATTTATTTAAATGAGAAATAAGGCTAGAAGAGGATAAATGAATGAATTAAATAAATAAAGATTTATTTAATTAATAGAAGAATTAAGCTTAGATAATTAAATAAATAAAATATTTATTTAATTAGACTAGACAATTTTAGGTGTCTACATTTTGCCCCTCTTTGAGACAATGGGGCTTGTCGCATTGTTTCAAAGAAGATAAGATGAACTGATACAAAGTTGCCTTAAGATGGGAATGATATGCCCCCTCGAGAGATTGGATGAAAATGTCTGAAAAGATTGCAGACAATCTCTCGATAAGAAAAAAAGGCTAGAATGGATTAACTAGATAAAGTGACAAAGTCACAGGATAATGAAGACTAACTCGGAAAATGAAGGCAAGGGCTAGGGGTAGTCTATAAGATAAACCACGGGGGAAAATACATCCTCATTGTCATCTACACATCCACAAGAGCATATTGCAAAGTGAAAATAGAGTAGGAGCAGTCAGCAGCGATGGCTTTCACTCATAGATTCAACCGCGTTCATCGATTCCAGAGGCCAGCAGAGGCAGGAGAGCCGGTAAGTACCACCAAACCTCCTCATACTTTGACGCATTTAATTTTGTCATTAATGCATGTCGAATAGGGTAATAAATGCACTTAGACTAGGGTCCAAAAAGTGTCAAAAAATATTTAGGCGCGTCTGCGTTGGTGTCAGGCGCGTCTGTGCTCGCTAGGCGCGTCTGTGTTTGTGCCAGGCGCGTCTATGTCTGGACCCGCGTCTGAGTCAATTGCGGTCGCGTCTATGATGTTCAGGCGCGTTTGTGCCAAGAAGGCACGTCTATGTCAACTAGGCGCATCTATGCAGAGCATAGGCACGTCTATGTTTTTCAGGCGCATCTATGCAGTCTTTGAGCGCGTTTATGTCATGTAAGCGCATTTGCTTTTGAAAAGTGTAAAGTTGCATCTTCTAGGTCAAATCGGCAATTCTGTGATGAACATACGCTGTCGATTGGATAAGATGCTGAGAGGATACACTCAAGCAGGTCCTCTAGGAAGACTAGGATAGATCAAGGCACTTTGTGATGAATAGTGAGTACCAAGATAAAGTACTTTGTGATGAACAGGGAGTACTGAAATATGAGCAGAACTTTGTGATGAACAGGGAGTGCAAATGTGAGTAACACTTTGTGATGAACAGGGAGTGTCACACACGTAGTACTTTGTGATGAACAGTGAGTACCACTAGGATAAATAGCAACACTTTGTGATGAACAGTGAGTGTCACTAGGGTAGATAGCCATATGCATTTAGATAGCGAGTAGCATTTTGTGATAAACAGTGAATGCCACTATAACTGACATGATTGAGTTGTTTGACTGCAAGAGTATTTACCGATGCTAGAGTCACGGGAGAGATTCCCATCGACGCAGAGGTTGCGATCTGAGTTGTCGCTCGAGGACAGAGCTTCCATCGAGGAGATGGGATTGAGACATGTACTATATGTGCCTGAGTTTCGGGCAAACATGGGTTTGCTGACTGCGGTAGCGGAGAGATGGCACTCTGAGACGTGCACATTCCATTTGCCTATGGGTGAGATGACAGTCACCCTGGAGGATGTATACAGGATTCTGCGGGTGCCGATCGATGGGGAGCTGATCCCATACGATCGAGATGGAGACAGGGAGGCATTGAGATGGGTATTTCAGGACCCTGGATTGGAGATGAGGGCAGGACACGTGGCATGGGACACCATGACAACCATAGGGTTAGCATTGCCGGCAGTGACCAGAGGAGCTATCAGTGGGTTCTTATGTCCGGATAGGGCGACACGGGGATTGGCTGTGGGCTGGGGGGAGCACTAGAGACGCTGATGACACAGCATACCAGCTATGCTTGGGGACCGTGTGTGCGGGCACACTTGTATTATGAGCTGCATCAGTTTGTTTATCATGGATCAGTGGGATTGGGCTGCGGAGTTACCTTGCTGCAGGTATGGGCCTACGAGCATCTGCCGGTTACCCGACCGATACACTTCAGGGGCAGAGGTTATGGACGCAGCTTTGTACATTTGTATGACATGATTACATCATAGCCACAGATTGGCAGGCTAGAGTACTGGCGGTGAGTGATTGATGACATTGATGAGGTCATATGGAGACCATATCTAGGCTCCGAGCAGTGGGAGGATGATGCAGTTGAGCTACCGTACACCTTTCAGATCAGTTACCTGATTGGGCGGACGCCCTATGTGCTGGAGAGGCAGCTGATAGACAGGATTGGCCGACAGTTTGGCTAGATTCAGAGGATGCCCCAGGGATCAGGCATGTATGCCCGCACAGTCAGAGATCAGGCATAGTTTGGGCCGCTACTGTCATATGATCAGGCAGTGACTCAGCTGGTGGAGATGATACCTCTGCCTTGGGACATGTGGCCTGAGATCGAGGATGCTAGGATGGATGCAGAGTATACAACATATTGGGCAGAGCATCCATTCCCCCGATTGACAGATCCAGGAGAGGCACTGGAGGGAGATGGTGGTGGCGACGAGGATGATGGTGGAGGCGATGGGGGTCGAGGCCGATGGAGGAGGAGAGGAGTAGTTGGAGAGAGGCGAGTTGCTCCTCGGAGGGAGGGTGGAGAGGAGAGATAGGCTCGGGTGGTGAGGGGTCACGGTGGATTGCCTTTACAGGTGCCAGCAGCATAGGGTCCTAGGCAGGTGTAGGTACAGGGACAGGGACGGAGACAAGTACCAGTACAGGCACAGGGGCAGGTACAGGGGCAGGCACCTGCAGAGGAAGAGCCACAGGCAGGGGCAGAGGCAGAGGGGGTTGACCCAGTGGAGGTTGAGCTGCTGAATCTGAGGGAGATCTGCCAGGGCCAGGCAGATGAGATTCAGGATCTGGAGAGGGAGAGGGATCGGCTCAGGACCAGGCTCAGGGATACTGAGCAAGAGCAGGATCAGGCTATCCAGCGCTACATAGAGGCTGAGACAACACTGAGGGCTGGGAGGCAGGCAAAAGAGGACACAAGGGCCGGATACGCCTATGTCTTGCGGGCAAGAGAGGAGATAGCCTATTGGAGGGACCTCTACTATGGTGCAGTGCCAGCAGATCAGTGGGCGAGGAGCTTCCATAGACCGTCACGTACAACGACAACTACGGGAGAGAGCCAGAGGAGACAGGCATCGAGTGGTGGGGTTATGGGTCCTCCACCACCACCAGATAGAGGAGATAGGAGGGATGAACCTAGGGTGGGTCCTTCAGGGGCTCAGATTCCACCGAGGCCAGCGGCTCCGAGGGAGGGAGTTCATCATAGCCTTAGAGGGCTCCCTATGTATCAGTTTTGTACCATTTTTGTATTGTAGACACCTGCGAGTGCTTTTGTAGCCATATGATTTTGACATCATTGTATCATGACACTTTTGATTATATATATGAGATGATTCATCTTTGCGGCAGCTATATGCATGTGTACCTATGTGATGAGATGTTCTTATGTGATGCTTTATGCTATGGATGCAAATATGTATGTAATGCAATGCAATATTTTTGTTCTTTTATGTTTTATATGTGTATGTCAATGCAAATGTAAACATATGAAGTGCAAATGAATATGATAATGCAAATGATTATTGTGCTAACAGGTGTTGTGTGCTGGATGTGATGCAGTTGTGATATCTATATGTATGTATGAAATGCTTATATGTGGTAATGTAGTTGCAGCTACATGAAATGCAAATGTTTTTGGTGTGTCATTATACTCAGTCATGTGATAGCAGGCTACATGGACTCGAGAAGGATGATGGAAGTCAATCAAGAAAGGGGGATGGAAGACAGAAGATATGAAAGTGAAAGAGCTTCTTGTGCATTATCATCATTGAGCTTTATTATGGCAAGTAGGTTATGACAATCGAGGCATATGTTCCACCCAAAAAGTCATTGTACCTGTTTGCATGGAGATAAGACAGTCACAAACAAGGAATGCCCTAGTTCATACTAGACTCAGAGTGTCCTCATATCCTTGGACAAGTCATAGCATTACTAAGAGACAATCTACAGACAACAAATACAAATAGGTGACGATACCCCATCCTCACCTTTCTAGTCAAAGACATCTTGGAGATAGAATCTCTAGTCAGAGACATCCTAGAAAAGCTAAAAGACATGTCACGAAAAGAGATGAAATCAAAAGAAAACCAAGACTCGACACCAACATCCACTATAGTCCTCAAGTTTAGTGTTTCTTGTCACTTGTATAAGTCTTATTTGATTGTGGTCACAATGTTTACTTTCACAAAAAGGATAGATAGCACTGAACCATAATGTTGTCTGAGTCTGTTGAAAGATTTGATTTGTTGAAGCCCATTGTTCCTGCTGTCTCATCTGAAACTGACTGAATCCATGAAACTGATACTTTATTGCGGAGAAGACGAAACTTTATTGTGGATCTATGATGCAGATGCTGCGTTATTACGGATTATGTGCGAATAGACTGAAGGAAGCTGGAAGAAACTGTACTCCTCGAAACATGTGATGTTCTCAGTTCCACACCCATTACTAGACGTAGGATTTTGCCTTAGCCACAGATAGGATTTGATTCATTATGGATGGAAAGGGATGAAAAGGAATGTTTATTATGAATGGCTAACCAATCTTGGGTAGATCAATAACAAGCCATGATGGGAATGGGTAAGTTTATTATGGATGAATTGATCGTGAGTGTGTGCAAAGTGAAATGATGAAAGAGAATCCTGAAGGAGGGAGGAGCAATGTCTCTACACATGGTGCTGGTGACCCATTTTTCACCATGTTACTTGCCCAGGGCACCACCGAAGTGGTTTTCACCGTTGGATGAAATTATTTCTCTTTACTTTTTTCAATTTTTCAATGTTTTTTGTGTCACAAGGCGCCTGTTCGCCAGGTTTTCACCAAGTAACAATTTTTTTTGTTTTTTGATTTTTTTTGTATTTTTGAATTTTTTGATTTTTTTTGTATTTTTTGATTAGGATATTCTGAAGAGCTATGTGTAGAACCTATGAAGGTGCATGCTATTGATAGGATCCTCCAAAGGTTCACCTTCTGTAGTTGAGAGCTGATATGCACCAGATCCATATGCTGCTGTAATAATGTAGGAACCAAGCCAGTTTGGTTCGAACTTGCCCTTCTTCTCTCTGTCTTGTTGATTTTTAGGATTTTCTCTGAGGACTAAGTCACCTACCTCAAATGTGCGAGGCTTGACCTTGTGATTGTAGCTGCGACTCATTCGTTGTTGGTAAGCCTTGAGATGACTATAAGCAGTTTGTCTTCGTTCATCCAATAGTTCCAGCTCTTGTAAGCGAGAGACCCTGTAGTCTTCATCACTGATGATGTTTTGCAAAGAGACCCGTAAAGAGGGTAACTCGACCTCGATAGGCAAGATGGCCTCAGAACCATAGACTAGTGAAAAGGGTGTAGCTCCTGTAGGTGTACGGACGCTTGTGCGGTAGGCCCAAAGTGCAGGATTAAGTTGAATATGCCAATTACGACCAGCATCGTCGACTGTCTTCTTTAGGATTTTAAGGATTGTTTTGTTAGACGCCTCAGCTTGGCCATTACCTTGGGGGTAATATGGTGTGGAGAAATGATGAGAGATATGGAAGCGGTCACAGAGTTCACGAACATCCTGATTTTTGAAGGGACGCCTGTTATCAGTGATAATGGAAACAGGAATACCGTATCGGCAAATGATATAGTTGAGGATGAATGTAGCAATCTATTTTCTAGTAACTTGTGTGAGAGGCACGGCTTCAATCCATTTTATAAAATACTCTGTGGCAGTGATAATGAATTTATGACCATTAGAAGAAGGAGGGTGAATTTGGCCTATGAGATTGAGTCCCCACTGACAAAAGGGCCAAGAAGACGCAAGTGGTTGAAGTTCTTGTGCTGGCGCATGTATGAGGTCTCCATGAATTTGACATTGCTTACATTTCTTGACAAACTGATATGAGTCTTTCTCCATATTGGGCCAGTAATATCCAGTCCTGATGAGTTTCTTGGCCAAGGTAGGACCACTAGCATGTGGACCACATATCCCTTCATGCACTTCCCGTAACGCAATCTGAGCTTCATCGCTTTCTAAACATCTAAGAAGAGTGTCATCTAGACCTCGCCGGTATAGGATATCAGCTAAAATGACATATCGAGAGGATTGGCGAATGAAAGTGTGACATTGGTTATTTGATAGATCAGGAGGTAAAGTATTGTCACGTAGGTATGTGAAAATGGAACCATATAACTGGGATTCGGGACCGACAATGCATATCATCTCAGTAGGCATTATCTCATATGAAGGGACCAAAAGATTATCCACCAAGAACTCATAGTGGGTCTCGTTTGGAGGTAAATCGATCAATGAAGCAATTGTAGCCATGGCATCTACGGCTTGATTTTGCTCTCTTGGTATCTGCTCAAAGTCTATCTTTGTGAAATGTTGTTTCAGGCCATCCACCATTTGTTTATAAGGCATTAACTTTTCATCTTTTGTTTGATAATCACCAGTTGCTTGACGGATAACAAGTTGGGAGTCCCCAAAAACACGAAGTTCCTGGATCTTCCATTGAACTGCAATTCGTAATCCTGTTGTTAATGCCTCATATTCCGCTATATTGTTAGTGCAAGGAAATGATAAGCGGTATGATTTTGGTATAGAATCCCCTTGAGGAGTTATAAAAAGGATGCCAGCTCCTGCCCCATGCTGTGTATATGAGCCGTCAAAGTATAGTTGCCATGGCTTTGCATGTGACATTGTCAAAATGGATTCATCTGGAAATTCTGAACTTAGAGGAACATCATCTATCATGGGAGCATCTGCTAATTGATCTGTGATGGCTTGTAATTTTATTGCTTTTATATCCACATACTCGATGTCGAATTCACTCAGTATCATTACCCATTTGGCCAGTCGCCCAGTAAGCGTTGCCTTATTGAGAAGGTATTTCAACGGATCTATCCTTGCAACTAACTTTGTCTTATGAGTAAGCATGTAATGTCGTAATTTTTATGAAGCAAAGACCACAGCAAGACATGCATGCTCAATTGGTGTGTAGTTTAGCTCGTATCCCACCAATGTGCGACTGATATAGTATACTGCTTTTTCCTTGCCTTCAGCGATTTGTTGCGCTAAGAGTGCCCCTAGTGCTATTGGAGTAGCTGATATGTATAGTAACAGTGGTTGATCTGGAACTGGTGGCATCAGAACTGGCAGATTTAGAAGATAATCTTTCAGCATCTGGAAAGCCTGTTGACAGTTGTCATCCCATTTGAATTTGATGGTTTTATGTAGCAGGTGCTGAAAAGGATTACACTTATCTGCCAGTTGTGCTATGAATCTTCGGATGGACTGGAGTCTGCCTTGTAAGGATCGAAGTTGACTGATATTTCTGGGTGGTTGCATTTCCAAGATAGCTTTAACTTTTGCTGGATCCGCTTCAATTCCTCTTTTGGATACAATGAATCCTAGGAGCTTCCCAGAGGTTACTCCAAAGACACATTTCTTAGGGTTTAATCTTACTTTGTATTTTTCCAACCGATCAAAGGCAACTGAAAGTATGTCCAAATGTGTATTTCTATCTATTGATTTGACCAAGAGATCGTCAACATAATCTTCCACAGTTACATGCATGAGATCATGAAAGATAGTAGTCATGGCTCTTTGGTATGTAGCACCTGCATTCTTTAGCCCGAACGGCATGACATTCTAGCAGAAAGTTCCCCACGGACAAGTAAATGTTGTTTTATGTTGATCCTTGGGGGCGATCCTTATTTGATTATAACCAGAGAATCCATCCATTAACGATAGCATTTCATGACCTGCTGTGAGATCAACAATCAAGTCAATGTTTGGTAATGGGAAGTCATCCTTTGGACAAGCTTTGTTAATGTCTCTGAAATCTGTGCAAATTCTGATGCCGCGGTCTGGTTTACTGACAGGTACCAAGTTAGAGATCCATTCAGGATAATCAATTGGGCGTATGAATCCGACATCGAGTAATTTCTCAAGTTCTGCTTTGACTAGTAATGCCACTTGTGGATGCATTTTTCTTAATTTCTGTTTTACTGGTTTTGCCCCTGGTTTGACTGTCAGATGATGCATTACCAAATTCGGATCCAATCCAGACATATCAGCATATGACCAGTGAGGAAACTTATGAATTTTGACCTTTCAGACTCTGTCAGTGATTGAGCTAGGAATATGTTGTGTGGAACCTCTTCTGTACCGATGTTTGTTTTGATAGTCTCATCTACCAACATGGATGATTTTTCCTCATATGATGCTGGGAGAATGTCGAGCCTTCCATCTTCGGGCGCCTTAGAGAGGTTTTCACCCTCAGATACATCCTTTCTTTTTACTCTTTTGGGGTCAGATAGCGCCACAATGTGGTTTTTGCCATAAGACCCTTGATTTGTTCTTATTTTCACATTTTTGCGACTGGAAGGTCCAACACCCTCACCAAAATATGCCATGCTATTGAGTTCTATAGTGTATCCTGCTTTATGGTCTCCAGGGGGAAGATCGTCTCGTATGCCTAGATAGTCAATAAAAGCTTCATCATTTTGAAATGTATCCAACTGTGCAGGTCCTTCATGATCCCAATCAATGAGTTGGTGGTGAACAAGGGGAAGGCCGTTAATGTCTTCGAAGTTAGTGGGGCTAAGAGTGAAGATGTGGTTATATTCGGGTATGTCAAGGTAATTATCAAGGTCATCGATGGCACTCTCCTCATCAGTCTCGATCACGAGCGAATCCAAATTATCATCACTAGTAGCGCATTCCGGAACAGGTGTTCTCATCCTATGTGATTTCAACCTAGAACCTTGAGACAAGGACTGTATAGACTCCTCATGGGTTGTTTCTTGACCAACTCTAAATTTGTTATAAAACTCCTCCTCTTCTGTGGGTTCACCTGGCTCTCTGAATGTCTCGGTGAGCTCGTAGTCACTGGAAGACTTGTCGGAACCCCATTCCCATTCGTTGGAATCTGTGGAATAGCAATTCTCTTGTTGAATTTTGGTAGCTTTGATTTGTAAGGATTCTTCTGTCCTTTGGGTGTGAACTTTGGAAGTTAAGAAACCAAGTCCTTTCGAGCGTTCCTTCTTGAAAGTCAATTCAGGTTGTAAAGGTTCAATGATGCCTTCCTTTCGTAACCCCAGAGGGCTTTTTCCATCATACCCGAATTTTTGTAGAATTTTGAAGCCTTTGCCATATTTCTCACATGGTAGATTGACGTGATCTTGTGTTTCCTCTTCATTGTCTCTGAAAAGCATTTGGTATAAATCTTCCTCTTCTAGTTCACCCCATCTTTGGAAGATAGTAGGGTCCCATTTGAGCGTCATGATGGAGATTTGCTTGTTAGGATGTGGTCTTCCATATTCTTTTGGGGAACTCATGACTTGTCTTAAGTACATGGTCTGATTGAAAGTATATTCCCCCATGCCTTTGTCCTGAAACTTGCCTCTAAGCTCACCTTGTTTGGATGTCGAAGGTTTTAATGACTCAGGATCAATGTATGCCGACGAAGGAACAACCTCCCGATTACTAGGAATGATGGTCTTAGTCTTTGATTTCAGGTTATTGCAATATATGAATGGATTAGGATCACCGTTAACTGTTACCTCCACTCCATTATGAGGAAACTTAATGCATTGGTGATATGTGGATGGAACTGCCCTCATTTCATGGATCCAAGGACGTCCTAACAATATGTTATAAGTGAGATTTAAATCCAGGACTTGACAGACCACATCCTTTGTAACTGGTCCAACTCTGAGAGGTAAGATGACTGTACCCTTGGATGAATGCTCTTCATCATCATATGCCTTAATGGTGATCTTGTTTGTAGAATTCACAACTTTATCAGAATATCCCAATTGTGTGATAGTGCTTAATGTGCAAATGTTTAGACCTGCTCCTCCATCTATCAGGACTCGTTTTATTCGATGTTTGTGTATGAAGGCTTCAATGTGTAAGGGTGCATTATGTGGGTGACTTACAGAGGTGTCATCAGCTTCCATGAAAGTAAGTGAATGTGGAATGGAAAAGTATCCCACCATGGCTTGAAACTGGTCCACGTTTAGATCAGTAGGAACAACAGTATCTCTCAAGATTTTGTCAAGAATGGCTTTATGTGTGGGAGATATGCGTAATAGTTCAAGGATTGAAATGAGCGCGGGTGTCTTCCCTAACTGTTCTACAAAGTCATACTTAGGTTTGGTTGATGAGGAGGCTATGTTTTTAGTTGGAGCACCTTGCAAAGTGATTTTGCCTTGACGAGTTGTAACATGACATTCAGAGGTAGGTTCGGAAGAAGATCCCACACCTTTTAGGACAATCCTGGGTCTCTAAGTAGAATTCTCGGACGCTTTGTCCTTAATGATAATGGTAGAGACATAATTGTCCATTGAAATGTGATTAATAGTTGAATCATAATTGTAAGATGCTCTGGTATAGTTGGTTTGATCCTCTGTGGCTTTAGCTTTTCCCTTGTCATGTTTTGGGAATGGTTCCTTAAACATCTCATGTTCTTGATTAGACGAATGTCCCTCAATCTCAATATCACCTCTATCAATGAGATCCTGTATGATGTTCTTCAGTCTATGACAATTTCCTGTCTTATGACCCTTGCTCTTATGAAATTCACAATACTCATCATCATTCCACCAATTTGGTTTAACCTTTGGTTCATATGGAGGAAAATCTGGAACTGTGATTACCTTGTTTGCCACAAGCTTCTTGAAAACTGACTCAAGTGGTTCTCCCAATGGAGTGTACTTCCTTCGTGATCTATAAGTTGTTTGAGCATTCACTTGATTGTTTATGGAACTTGATCCAGAAAAGATGACTTTGGGTCGCACTGTGTTGGCATCAACAACACCATCATTGATTGTGTTCTTGTTTTTATTCCAAAATCTTGGCTTGTCTTTTCCTTTAAATTCATCTTTGTTTTCCTTGAATATCTTAATGACTCCTTGTTCAATTAGGACCTTTTCTATCGCTAAGCCTTTTTCAAGGACGTCCTTGAAGGTGGACAAACAAGCTTTCCTTAAGTCATAACCAATCTCTTTGTTAACATTTTGTGTGAACATCTCTACCATTTGTTTTTGTGGAATTTCACAAGAGCATCTGCTGGCTAGATTTCTCCATCTTTGTAAAAATGATGCAAAAGATTCTCCCTCTTTTTGCTTAGTATTGCACAAAGTAGTGACTGATATGTCTATCTCTATGTTGTAGGAGAAATGTTGAATAAATGCCTCTGCTAAGTCACCCCATGACTTAATTCCAGGTGGAAGTTGGGAGAACCATTCCATAGCTTGATCACCTAAGCTTTGTGGGAATAATCTCATCAAATATGTCTCTTCTGCTGCTACCTCAATGCAAGCTGTGAAAAATTGTCTTATGTGTGCCTTAGGATCCCCTTTTCCTCTATACTTATCAAATTTAGGCGTCACAAAGTGTGTAGGAAAAGGAGGCATTGGAATGCTCTTGTCAAATGGATAAGGACATATGTCTCTCATTGTGTATGTTGGCTTCAGTGTATTTATGTCCTCCATTTTCTTTTGTAAATCCCTGATTTGTTGTTCCAAACTGCTCTTAGGTGGAGATCGACTTCTTGGACCATATCCTATGTTTGAGGTACCCATTGGAGGAAGAGCATGTTGCATATATGGATGGTATTGATCATACACATGTTCATATAGAGGAGGTCTGTAATGATGCTGCGTATATGGACCACTTGGTATAGATTCATGTTGAGGAACACCATATCTATTTTGCACATGTATACCATATTCTACAGGTATGTCATGTTCCATTGTGTTGCCCCCCAATTTGACATGAGGTTTCCTTGTGTCCAAATTTTGAGCATGTCTTTGAACATCCAATTGCTTTGGTGGTTGATCCTTAGCATTGGTATGTGATTGAGCATATTTTTCCCCATAAGACTTCCATAATGGTCTGCGAAGGTGAGTATCATATGTTTGACCATGTGTATGTGGGACCTCTGGTTTTTGAAGCAAAGTTGATGGTGATTCAGGTACCATATGTGGTCCTCTACTTCCTCCACTATTAGGTCTCCTTTGATCCATATTGGAGTGAGATTGTTGCAAAGGTCTATGTTCCATTATTTGAGACATGTCAAAATCATGAGGTATCTTGGCTCCACTTTGTGCCATCATTTGTAAGAAGTATTGTCTATCCCTCCTCATTATTTCCTCAACCAATCAATTGAAATGGGGATTCATGATGGATTCTTCCACATCTGCTGAATGTACTGAAAATTTGTCCACATTGTCATTGTGTGTAGCATTGTTGTTTATAGTGTCCATGTTCTCAACATTTGGATTGTTTCTATAGACATCCATGTCAAGTAATGTAGTATGATCAGAATTGAAAAAGATCTCATTGTCATACTCATAAGAACTCATGTTTGCAGACTCTTGAGCCTCTTTAGTTTCTCTCCTAGATTTTTGAAGACGGGTTTCAACCATGAACTAGGTATTGACCAAGATGTGAGAGACTAGATGAAAAATGGAAAGAGTATGGAAGACCAAGAGTTGAATGGAATGTAAATGAGTCTGAAGTGTACTTGCAATGTCCAAAGTGTAAGACCAAGTATGTATGTAGTAGAGTAGGTGTGACTTCCAAAGAGAGGATAGTTTCTCTTGATGAGGTAAGTTGACCTTGACTCTAAGTAAAACCAAATGAGACCCAAAGGTAAGAAACCTTGATGAGGGACCACTTAGCAAAGTGTTGTTGTATGTAGTGTGTTGACAAAGTATGATGAGGACAAGCAAGTGACCTTTTGACTCAAGTTTAGACAATTGTGAATGTAATGTAAGGTGTAAAGCAATGATGGACTTTGTGAGACCCAAAGACAAGTTGAATGCTAAATGAAACCCTGGAGAAATCACCTAGGAAGCTCAAGAATTCTGAAACTGACTGTGTTTGTTTGCTGGACTGTAACAGTTTTTCAATTCTGGACACAGACGTGCCTGTATTCTTCACAGATGTGGTTTCCCGACACAGGCGCTTCTCTGTTTAACACAGACGCACTTCTGAGATTCTTTTGTTTATGTTTGCTAGACTATAACAATTTTTCAATTCTGGACACAGACGTGCCTGTATTCTTCACAGACACGGTTTCCTGACACAGGTGCTTCTCTATTTAACACAGACGCGCTTCTGAGATTCTTTTGTTTGCCAAATGCAATGTTGACTGTTGGAACAGAGACACGATTATGTCCTTCACAGATGCAGCTATACAACACACACGCTATTATGCCCGACACAGACGCGTTTCTGCAAATTTTGTGCAATTTTTCCAATTTGTGAAGTTGTGACCAAATTTGAATGTTTGACTGTTTTTCGTGACAAGAGGATACAGTGTTGATGAAGACCCAATGTTTGCAAGTGTTTAGACTCAAAATAACTCCAAGAAAAGTGTGTTGTTTGATGTAAAAATGTTTTGCATACACTTGAAGACACAAAAGACACAATGTTTTGCTGTTTGGTCTTGAATGTTTTGAATGTTTAACATAAGTCAAGCACAATTCCTATGGTTGGCCAAGACAATAGTTGTTGATCCCACATGGGGTTTTACCCCCGAGGCTACGCTATTCAGAGTGGATACTTAGATGCTTGACCTCACTGGCTCCACCCTCGGCACTCACTTCTCGGGTCAGCCAAGCATCAGTCCCCATGAAAACTCCCCATGGCGAACTTTGTATCTCTACTAAGAACCGTATGTGTGTGGGCCGCTACCAGAGGTCCGACCTCCTGCCCCAACAACTAGAAGGATTTGGGCCTCTAAAACAAAATGGTGCTAGTAAGGGCATCCGCTCGTGTGGCCATACATGCGGCACTTTCAGCTCTGTAAATATAGAAGGCTCCCAGCCGGTAGGGGTTACGCCCTACAACTGATCAAATAAATTTGATCAAACAGGTTTATGGGGAGACATAGTGTCGGTATGAACTAATCAGCACATGTTATCCATAGTTTTCACCATGAATACATTTGATTATAGTGGTTCGGATGAGGTGGGTTTTCCTTGCTACCACTTGGGTCGTCCTCTTCTCACTAGTAGTCCTAATGACCACATGGGAAGACAAGCCCTCTAAAGATTAAACAAAAAGAGCCTATTGCTCAAGACACAAAAGACAATGATTCAATTTTAGTGCACCAATGGAAGTGTTCGCTAGTCTATGAAAACAAGGCACACAATAAAAATCCAAAAACCCTTGCCAAGGACTTGCACCAAAGATTTGTTAGTAGTTTGGGTTGTTTCAAATGATCACCCCTTCCTGCAAGCACACAAGTTAGGTAAATTTTAAAACCCAAAAGACTTTGTGAAAATAGGGGCCTTCAACCAAACGATTTTGCTTCCAAGACAAGCTGCACCAATTTTGTTAGCTAAATCTGAAAATGTTAGTCCAAAGATAAACCAGATCTGAAACCCTAAATGCAAAATCCGAAAACTGAATCAATGAAAAATTTCAAAATTTTGAAACAGGTGGTACACAGACGCGATTACCCTTGACACAGATGCGACTATGCGACACAAACGCGGTTCTGTGAGACACAGATGCGGATAAAAACCACAGACGCGCTTCCCCGACACAGACGCGAATAAAAATGACACAGACGCGCCTTTCGGAAACCTGCAAAATAAAATTTTGTCGATGACACAGACGTGCTTCAAGATGTCGGAGACGCGCCAGAAAATTAAAAACACGATCCGAAAGTATGCAGATGCGAAAAATGTCGAAAATGTTGTCAGAAATGCCTGATCTGCAACTTCAAACACAAAATCTACCACAAAAGGTTAAATGCAAAAGGGACAAGAGTCCCACCAGGCGTGCCAAAATGTATATGGTGAAAATGGATAACAATAATAACAATACTGAAAGGCTAAATGAATTCAACCACAAAACTCTAGCCTAACAATCAACAAAGATCCACCATAACATATGAAGATTACCTAAGACAATGCAAATCACATGAAATCACAAAGATTATACCATCACATGTCCAATAGGGTTTTGATCTCCATTCTTCCTATCTCCATTGATCTTGCTTGATATATTTGCTCTCAGATTTTATATGCACAAGAGCTCAACAAAGAACGGAATGTGGTTTGCAAGTAGGATCGTAGTGTAGTCAATTAATTAAGTCATTAGGGTTTGATAATGAAGGAAGCATCTCCTTATATAGAAAACACTATATGAAATGGAGGGATAAGATTGAGAGGTGTAAAAGGAGGTCGGCTATGATTAGAGGGTAGGTAAAAGAAATAATAAAATAATGAAAGTGGTAGGTAGTGTATGAATTAAGAGATGAATGACATGTGTCATGGGTAGAAAA
Source organism: Cryptomeria japonica (assembly GCF_030272615.1). Classification (NCBI taxonomy): domain Eukaryota; kingdom Viridiplantae; phylum Streptophyta; class Pinopsida; order Cupressales; family Cupressaceae; genus Cryptomeria; species Cryptomeria japonica. The sequence goes on along the minus strand of NC_081407.1, from coordinate 438,618,813 downwards.
GGCTAATGAATTAATTAAATAAATAAAGATTTATTTAATTAATTGAAGAAGTGGGATCAATTAAATAAATAAGATATTTATTTAATTTAGGAAAATGATAATTTAAATAAATAAATATATTTATTTAAATGAGAAATAAGGCTAGAAGAGGATAAATGAATTAATTAAATAAATAAAGATTTATTTAATTAATAGAAGAATTAAGCTTAGATAATTAAATAAATAAAATATTTATTTAATTAGACTGGACAATTTTAGGTGTCTACACACACTACATGCTTATATCTTTTCAAACGATCATTTTTAGATGCATACTTAGATCTAACCTGAGAAACAACCAACTCTGAATCTCCTAGCACTCTTAACAACTAAATCCCATGCCTTTTTGCAACTTCAAGCCCCAATAACAAGGCTTCATATTCAGCAGTGTTGTTTGTACATTGAAAGGCTAGCAAAAAGGAATATTTGAAGGTTATACCTGATGGGGATACAAACAGAACTCCTACTCCAGATCCTTCCTTAGAGCAAGCTCCATCAAAATAGATATGCCACAAATCATGCTGTTGAGATTCCAATTCAGTCACAATAGAATGAGTATTCTTCAACTGAGGTAAAATTGGTTGTATTCTAAAATTATCAAGATCCACATCAATCATACAGTTTAGCATACTAGGATCTATTTTCTCAATTACCCTAGGGGCACGTGGTTCTCTATACAACTTAACCTGGCTTCCATTGATTAGGATAGTAGCATATGACAAATCCAACTGAACATTTCCATGTACTGTTGCAGCCCACTGTCTAGATAACAACATGCCATAGTGAGGTTTTGCATCAATTACTATGACATCCATCTTATATGTTGCTTCAAGGAATGCTGCTATTTTTACTTCCACATCTTTCATTGTACCTATCACTGGCACTTCTCTGTTGTCCATAGCATAACACTTCCCATGATAACTCAATGATGAAAGAATAGTACCAAACTGGTATTGAGAGAGGGGGGGGTGAATCAGTACAGAAAAAACACACTCTTAAAATGGTTTGTCAGCAGACACTATGCATTGATAGACAAACAGTAACACTGGTCCTAAAACAGAGTACAACTGGCAAAAACCCAGAATAACTGAGACAAGCATGAACTGGTTGATATCTATCTTCTCATATACTCTAACACTTCATTTCCATTTCACCCTAATACATGAACAAGTAATCTACCATCAAAGATATACTTATGAGCAACTAGATCAACATGATTTACCACTTGATAGAAAACAACAAAACATCACATGAGGAAGACATCACACATAACACACATATTTTTCACATGGAAACCCAACTAAGAAAAACCACGGTGGGGATGAATACTCACAAGCTTGTTTTTGAACTCTTTAGAAGTCTACTCTGTTAGGAGCCTTGTCCGGTTAAAGACTGATATAATAGGTTCTGTTAGGAACTGATCCTGTTAGGGATCACCCGATTAAGGGATGGCAAGAATACCCAGTTAAGGGTTAAACCCTGTTAAAGGTTACCTTGTTAGAGGATTTCAAGAACTCAATTATTTTGAGTCACCCTGTTAAAGGATTTACAACAAGCCTATTAAAGTTACCCTGTTAAGGGATTTTCCAATTGTTGAGGTGGTTAGAGATCAACAGGTATTACAATGATCTGGTAACAACACTCAATGCCAATGCAGATCCGCTTAAGCTCCTCTTCACCTTCTGCACTTACACTCTACAGGTATCACTTCTCTCCTTTGGTCTGGCAAGAATCACGTATCCCTTCTCTTGGATACAAACATACAAATTTTTCCAACAACCTCAAAAAGAATCACAACATTAACCTTATAGGAAAATAGATAGGTCGGTAGCATAAACCCTAAACCCTAAAACATGTTAGCTTAAGAAATTCAAATGATTCAATCCTGACTGTTGAGCACACTGCATTAAATGCAACAGTCTTGATCCAATCTCCATCGCCCATTTTCCACTGATTTCATAGCCGCTGATAACCCATCACATGTTATCACCATTTACAGACTTCGCACATTCCCAAGGTAGATAGGAACAACCTCCTTCATACAAGATCCTTCACGCGCACAAGGCTTACATGGCAACACGATTTGTTCTTCATTACCATGCTAATTCATCACACAAAGTCATCGGTTGAGCCACACAGGCTTGAAGGACTTCAACCGGAAACCTTGAAGTTGAGACTACCAACTGATAGTCATACAACACTTCCATGTGCCGATTCCCATAACCAAATGTCGGTTCACCTTGAACAAACACACCGCTTCACTTTGGCACAAATGCCGGTTCACAGTGTTACACCAGTTCTCACATATGCGGGTTCTCACCTCTTCAGCATATTGACATCAATGACAACATACAATGTCATTATGTCCTCATACCGGTTCACATAATGCCAACAATCTCCCCCTTTGGCATTGATGGCAATATACAAAGATATCTCTCTGCTTCACATCTTCTCCCCCAATTTCTATAGATATCTTCTCTTCTTCACATCTTCTCCCCTTTTGACAACAATGCCAAAGTGGAGGCACAAGCTTCCCTATTCCATTATGCTGCTCCCCCTGAGGAGTAGCATCCTTCAACACATCAATCCTGAAGAAAAATTTGACTATGCAATACCTGACTGATGTGGAACATATACCTTTAAATTACCTCCTGAAGGGGAAACACCCCTAATTCACCTCTTAAGTACATAAATGTAGCCTTTGGGAGAGGCTTGGTGAATATGTCTGCTAATTGCTCCTGACTGGAAACATGTTCCAGTGCAATCTCTTTGTTCTGAACCTTTTCCCTCAAGAAATGATACTTAAGCTCAAAGTGCTTGGTTCTAGAATGTAAAACTGGATTCTTGGAGATATTAATTGCACTAGTATTGTCAGAAAATATACTTACCGGTTCAGATACAGGAATTTTGAAGCCATTTAATACATGCTTCATCCAAATTGTCTGAGTGCAGTTCATGAAAGCTGCAACATACTCTGCTTCTTACTCATCCATGAGACCAGTCTACCACCGGTTGTGCTTTTCCGGTCATCTATATTGTTTGCCCAATCAGCATCTGTGTATACTTTCAAGTTGAAATCCTTGCTATATGGATACCACAATCCATAGTCAACAGTTCCCTTCAGATACCTAAGAATCCACTTGACTGCAACCAAGTGGGATTCTCTTGGGCTTTTCTGGAATCTTGCAGTGATGCCAACTACATGCGCAATATCCAGTCTGCTATGCACTACATAATGCAACTTACGAATCATTGATCAGTATTCCTTCTCATCAACCAATGCTGAGTCATCTTCTTTGGATAGTTTACAACCGGTCACCACCAGAGTACCAACTGGTTTGCTATCTTCCATGCCAAAGGTCTTCAACACCTCTTTGACATACTTGGACTGAGTGATAAAGATTCCATCTTTTATCTGCTGGATCTGCAATCCAATGAAGAATTTAATCTCCCCTATGAGTGACATTTCAAACTCTTTCTTCATCTCATCCACAAACTCATGACTCATCTTGTCATCTCCACCAAAGATAATGTCATCAACAAATACCTCATAGATCAGGATCTGATCTCCTTCAGACTTCAAATAGATATTGTTATCTTCACTTGTTCTCTCAAATCCAATCTTCACAAGATGGGAATGCAGATGTTCATACCATGCTCTAGGTGCCTGCTTTAGACCATATAAGGCTTTATGTAGCCTACATACCATGTCACTGTCTTCAGATAGGGCAAACCCATATGGTTGCTCAATATACACCTCCTCTTCAAGTACACCATTTAGGAATGCAGATTTTACATCCATTTGATATACTTTGAAACCTTTAAAAGCTGCATATGCAAGAAGCATACAGACTCCTTCCAATCTGGCTACAGGAGCAAATGTTTCTCCATAGTCTTCTCCTTCTTCTTGAGCATATCCTTTGCACACCAATCTGGCTTTGTTCCTAATCACTATGCCATCCTCATTCAGCTTAATTCTGAAAACCCATTTGGTACCAATGACATTTTTATGCTCCGGTCTGGGTACCAAAGACCATGTACCATTTTTCTCTATCTGGTCAAGTTCCTCTTCCATTGCCTTGATCCAGTCTTCATCTTTATGGGCCTCTTTGAATGATTTAGGCTCAAATTCAGAGATCATACATGAGTTTTCTCTGACCTTTCTTCTTGTAAGGATTCCTGCATCCTTATCTCCTATGATCTGCTTAGGATCATGATTTAGCTTGACATACCGAGGAATGGTCTTAATGGATTCCTCTTCCTTTTCTTCTTCATCCTCATCTCCATCAGTATCAACATCTACATCTACCGGTGTAGGAACACTATTACTGGCACTTGGTTGACTGACAACCGGTTCCCAGATGGTTACAATCGATTCATTTACCGCTTGCTCACTGCCGGTTTCATCAGTTTTCTCAGAGGTTTCATCAGTTTTCTCAGAGGTTTCATCAACTCTTACATTGATGCTTTCCAAAATTCTCTGAGTCCTATTGTTGAAACACTTGAGAGCTTTTCTCTTGGTGGAATATCCTAGGAATATTCTCTCATCACATTTCGCATCAAATTTGCTCTGGTATTCACTCCTCTTGTTGTAACATTTGCTACCAAACACTCTAAAGTAGCTAACCACAAGTGTCTTACAGGTCCAATACTCATAAGGAGTTTTATCCTTACCTTTCTTGATGAGTACCCAGTTCATTGTGTAGACTGCAGTGCTCACCGCTTCTCTCCAAGAGGTGTGAGCTACCTTTCCTTGAATCAACATGGTTCTAGCTACTTCAACCACAGTCCGGTTATTCCTCTTTGCTAGGCCATTCTATTGTGGAGTCCGGGGGGCAGACAGTTGCCTCTTGATGCCATGTTCTTCACAGTACTTGTTGAATTCACCGGAAGTGAATTCCCCTCCTTGATCAGTTCTCAGACACTTGATCATTTTACCACTTTCCTTCTCCACTACTGCTCTGAAAGCTTTGAACTTTACAAAGGCTTTAGACTTGTCTTTCAAGAATGTGACCCACATCATTCTTGAGCAGTCATCAGTGAGAATCATGAAGTACCTATCACCCTGCACACTTCTAATTTTCATAAGACCACACAAATCAGTATGCACAAGATCAAGCAAATTGTCAGCAGTGAAAGATTTACCTTTAAAGGCTAAGGAAGACATTTTCCCCAATTGACACTCTTTGCACAAGGTAATATCTAGTTTTCTTAGCATCAACAACCCTCTAACTGCCTTGATCTTACTAGCCTTCACAATGCTATCAAAGTTTGCGTGGCAGAGTCTCCTATGCCATATCTAGCTATCATCAAATTTAGCCATAAGACATGTACTTATATTTGCATTCAACTAAAATAGGTTACCTTTGGTCTGCAGGACGGTGGCCACCAATTCACCATTCTTTCCTTTGATTCTGCAAACTCCATTCTTGAATTCTAGAGTGAGGCCACTGTCATTCAGCTGGGCAACACTCAGAAGGTTGTGTCTAAGACCATCAACCCAATACACATTGTCAGCACTACTCTTTCCATTTAGAGAGATGGACCCTCTTCCTTTGACCATGCATGGTGCGTCATTGCCAAAGCGAACCACACCACCATCATACTCTTCCAAGGATAGAAACTTGCTCCGGTCACCAGTCATATGGTGAGAACAACCACTGTCAATGATCTACTCATTGGAATTATCAAACTGGGAGACAAGAGCCTTCTTGTCTGACACATCTTCCTTGACAACAACAAACACAATATCTTCATTTTTTTCATCCTCTGATTCCTCATCTATGACACCTTCATCAACTGCCACAAAATAGTTTCTCTGGTTTCCTCCTTTGAATTTCTTGAACTTTTCTAGTTTGTCCTTGTTGTCGCCATTAGGATAGTTTACAACAATATGTCCTATCCGGTTACAAGAAAAGAATTTCAAAGGTAGCTTACCTCTGTATTTGCCAGTTCCTTTAGGAAGTTTCCTGGCAAGGAGAGCTTCAAATGCCATCAGAATCTCCTCATCATCCATTTCTCTGCTCTGTCTTGGTTCACCACTAGTGCTAGCTTCTTTTCCTTTTCTGGATGGTACAACAGAAGCTTTAAAAGTTGATTCAGTCTTTTGAACAATGCCATCAAAACTATTTAGCTCAGAGGCTGTCAACTTTGCAATGATGGAGTCTAGGGATACCTTAGTCTTGTCTATTGATCTCAACTCCTGAATAGCAACAACCCTTATTGCATAGACCAACAAAAGGGATCTCAGGACTTTGCTTACCATAGTGGAATCTTCTATTTTACCACCTACACTCTTGATATCTCCAACAATGGTTTTGATTCTTATTCCATACTGTTGAATGGTCTCGCCTTCATCCATCTGCATATCTTCAAACTTCTCTCTAAGGCTTTCTTCCTTAGGTTGTTTTACATGCTCATCACCGCCATAGATATTTTCAAGAGTATCCCATACCTCTTTGGGATTTACCTTATCTTGGGCATCAATAAACTCAATGTCAGATAAACTACTAATTAGGGCTTCCATGACTTGCCCATTCTCTTGCATCTCTCTCTTTTGGTCATCGGTGAGAGTACCAGTAGGGGCAACATAGGCATTCTCAACATAGCTCCAATGTTGAGCACCCATGCTTCTAATGTATATCTTCATTCTGTCTTTCCATATACTAAAATTTTCTCTGTTAAACTTTGGACCTTCCCTCTTCATCATTAGACTGGGATCTTTACCTCAAGCGGTTAAGCTTATAGCACAGAGGACCTGGAGGATGCTCTGATACCAATTGATAACTCAATGATAAAAGAATAGTACCAAACTGGTACTGAGAGGGGGGGGTGAATCAGTATAGACAAAAACACACTCTTAAACCGGTTTGTCAGCAGACACTGTGCATTGACAGACAAATAGTAACATCGGTCCTAAAATAGAGTACAACCAACAAAAACCCAAAATAACTGAGACAAGCATAATCCGGTTGATACCTTTCTTCTCATATACTCTAACACTTCAGTTCCATTTCACCCTAATACATGAACAAGTAATATACCATCAAAGATATACTCATGAGCAACTAGATCAACATGATTTACCACTTGACAAAAAACAACAAAGCATCACATGAGGAAGACATCACACATAACACACATATTTTTCATGTAGAAACCCAACTGGGAAAAACCACGGTGGGGATGAATACCCACAAGCTTGTTATTGAACTCTTTAGAAGTTTGCTCTGTTAAAAGCCTTGTCTAGTTAAAGACTGATACAATAGGTTTTGTTAGGGATCGCTCGGTTAAGGGATGGCAAGAATACTCGATTAAGGGTTAAACCTTGTTAAAGGTTACCTTGTTAGAGGATTTCAAGAACTCAATTATTTTGAGTCACCCTGTTAAAGGATTTACAACAAGCCTATTAAAGTTACCCTGTTAAGGGATTTTCCAACTGTTGAGGTGGTTAGAGATCAACAGGTATTACAATGATCTGGTAACAACACTCAATGCAAGTGCAGATCCGCTTAATCTCCTCTTCACCTTCTGCACTTACACTCTGCAGGTATCACTTCTCTCCTTTGGTCTGGCAAGAATCACGTATCCCTTCTCTTGGATACACACACACAACTTTTGCCAACAACCTCAGAAAGAATCACAACATCGACCTTATAGGAAAATAGATAGGTCGGTAGCATAAACCCTAAACCCTAAAACCTGTTAGCTTAAGGAATTCAAACAATTCGATCCTGACCATTGAGCACACTGCATTAAATGCAACAGTTTTGATCCAATCTCCATCGTCCATTTTCCACCGATTTCATAGCGGCTGTTAACCCATCACACGTTATTACCATTTACAGACTTTGCACATTCTCAAGGTAGATGAGAACAATCTCCTTCATACAAGATCCTTCACTCGCACAAGGCTTACGTGGCAACACAATTTGTTCTTTGTTACCATGCTAACTCATCACACAAAGTCACTGGTTGAGCCACACAGGCTTGAAGCACTTCAATCGGAAACCCTAAAGTTGAGACTACCAACCAGTAGTCATACAACGCTTCCATGTGCCGGTTCCCATAACCATATGCCAGTTCACCTTGAACAAACACACCGCTTCACTTTGGCACAAATGTCAGTTCATGGTGTTACACCGGTTCTCACATATGCCGGTTCTCACCTCTTCAACATATTGACATCAATGACAACATACAATGTCATTATGTCCTCATATCGGTTCACATAATGCTAACATCCCATACACTGTACTTACTGACAACCCTAATTCTTTCATGACACCATATGACATCACATTTGCAGCTGCACCATAATCTATCATACAGTTCTTAATTAACCAGTTATTTACTAACAAAGTAACATAGAAAGGATCAACATGTGAAGGCTCTTGTGTAATAGTTGTTCCAACATATACCTCCAGGGTTTGCAGCTCAAGATCCTTTTCACCCTTCATTGAACCTGAAGGCAAAGTTGTAGTACTGTCAGATATCTTAGAAAATAAAGATAAAGGAGCTTCTCCATGTTCCTTTATTTTCAAAAATTCTATCAAAGGGACTGTGAGCTTCATTTGGGTAAGAGCCTGAGTCATATCAAAAGTGGAACTATTAATCAACTTGGTATTAGTTTTAACTTTCTCTATCTTAGGCTGACTTGCCTTCTTTGTTGTAGCAATTCCTTGTATATCACCAGTAGCATTATGATCCATACCTTTGGCTATATCTTTCAATTGGTCATTCTTTTTCTAACCATCTTGAGGCAAGGTGGCATTACTTGCTACTTTCTTTTGGGATACTTCTTTTTTGAACATTGAGTTAGGCTCACCTTGATCCCCATCCTTCTTACTACTTCTCAAGTTGTAATTATGATTGGCTTTGGCTATGGCGGCCTTAGTAATATTTCTTACTTTTTCATCACTGGGTCTTCGGAGATGAACTTCTTCATCTTCAATTGTTACCACGTTCAAAGTAGGATGCCAATCAAGTGTCAATTGTCCTTGGTAAGATCTATTACTATTTAGCACATCACATTCACTAAAATCACTTTGTAATGACTCATCATCACTTTCAATAATAGTTTCAAACATATTAATATCAGGCTCAGCCTCTTTTCTCATGGATTCTTCGAGGGCTTGAGCTACAACACATTAATGAGGAGAATGTGGTCCATCACAAGCCATGCACCAAGGAGTATTCTCCATATTATGAACATTTTCTCCTTTCAAAGGATCTGGGGTATCTTGGTTCTGAGTGTTTTTTGGCTTCTCATTTTGAGGTTTGCCATATTTCCTGGTTGTATTGTAAGGCATGTCATGCAATCTAGGAGGCCTATCTTGCCAATTGTAATGAGGCTTATCATTTTTACTCACCTTTGCAGTAAGATCTTTCATGGCAATCACTAATTTATCTATTTTGTCATCTTCCTTGGTAACTTTATTAGGTTGTTATTTTGATTCTTGCCACAACCTTCCATCAGTCCTCCTTCCCACCTTTCCAGATGCTTTCCTATTACTTTCCACATTTATAGCAATTCTAAAAGCATCCCTCAAACTGTGTGGATTTTTGTCCCTCAGAATATAGGCCATTTTGTAATCGAAAGCATTATAATAAGTGTTGAGGCACATATTATCATGTAATCTCATTACTTGATAGAGTCTATGCATCGCTTTCTGAAATTTAGCATTGAAGTCTATGACAATTTCATTATCAGACTTTCTAATATTATTGAACTCATTGAGCATAAAGCTCACATTTGTCTTGTTACCATATTGTTATTGAAAGCAGTTCTTAAAATCTTCCCAAGACCCAATACTATTCATAGGGAGACCTTTATACCAATCCCTTGCATAATCTACTAAGGACTGTACAAACAATTTCATGATGACATCTTCATCTACTATTTCATAATCATTGATTAAGTCACCAAAAGATTTTAGGTGCTCTTCTGCACTGATTGCATTGTTGCCAGCAAATTTGTGGATTCTATCTCTTAATTCTGTAGGAACATGGTTAGGGTACCCTGGGATTCCATCAAAGAAGAGCTTCCTATATAGTTCTAGATTAATGGGTCTTCTCTGGAATTGGTTGCCAGTAAAGTTATTACCCATGTTCATTCTCACATTAGGGTTCTAAATTGGAAGAGCTTGGCTACTTTGACTTATAATGGGGATTTGATTAATAGGAACAATGCTAGTAGGCGGGGTTGATTGGATTTTTACTGGAGGGAGTGGGGTAGGATGAAGTAAAGGTTCACTTGGGTCCACTGAAGGAAAAATTATAGGGGGAGCCTTTAGATAACTAATTTTCCGTTTAACCTCTTGATTGGTTGCCTCTAATTGAGCTTTCTCCAATTCCCTTTTTAGGGTTTCCTTCTCTTTCCTCATCCTATCTATCTCTTTCTCATGTGCAGACAACATAGAAGATATTTCTGCTATAGTTTTCGACCCAGACCCATCTTCCATATACTTATGTTTTCCTTTGTCAATGTTATTCCTAACAGGTTGTGGATCACTTAAGACCTCTCTATTTGGTTGCACAACAGATTTGTATATAGGGTTAATTTTGGGAACTAAATTTTCTCTGATGACTGGACCTTCATCCTCACTTTTAGCTTTCTCTTGGGTGAATAACTCAAGATCAACAATCTACCTTAGAAGCCTATCCCTCTCAATCAGTTTATCTTTCACTTCCTTTTCTTTATTTGCTTCCTTCTGTGCTCTCAAAGATATTAAGTGATGGACTCTTCTATTGAGGGCCTCAATTTCTTGGGACACCTTATCTTCATCAGGGAACATTTCTTCAGAATCTGATATATTGACTTGGTCTATATCAATTAAACTAATATTTTCATCTATTGTCCTGGGCACATATTCCATTTTAATTTCAAACTATTCCTGTCCTTCCCAGAAAAAAACTAGCATGAGAGATCTTCTGATTTAAAATTTGGACATCCTCATTGTTACCAAATAACCCAGAATGAAAACCCAAAATGTCCTGATCAAATTCTCGGGAGGAAGAATTTGAATTTGCATATATGGGTCTTTCAGATGACTTACCGTATTAATGCTCTTTTGTACCCAGGCAACATTAGATGGCTCATGTACAACTGATCTTTTCTGGCCTCTCTGTGCCTGTTCAGGTAATCCCTCTTGCAATGTCTCTTGAGGATACTTCCTCATGAATGACCTGGTGTTCCTTCCTCTCTGCATTGTGCTTGTTTTTCTTAAAAGAATTATAATTATTCAATAGCACTGGTTATACTTGTCAGAGTCGCCACCCACAAAGACTCTGGGGAAATAAGAAAACAAGCTTAAAAAAATCACTTGCAAAGATTTAAAAAATCAAGAAGATTTTCAAAGAGAAAGATAGCACAAATGAGAGGTAACACAATCTTCCACAACACACAGAGATCCAAACAAACTTCCAAACTAATTCAGGCACCAATCTGTAACATAGATACACACTATGACTATCCGCAGCAGAGTCACCACTTTTTTTGTTCTCAAATTTTGATTTCCTTTCTATCGTTCACGTAAGAAATTAAGTAACATTGTTTGCATATGAAGAGATCAGGGAAATAGAATTCAAAACTAACATATAAGAATGTTTCAAAACCTTCTACACTTTGAACTTATCCAAAGTTCAGGTGGGTATACCTTCGGTGAATATTTTCACACTTTAAGATTGTGATCCATAGTAAACCAGTGTTAAAAACCCATGGATTTCATCACCTCAATGAAATTGAAACATTAAAAGAAAAACTTGTGTTCATTTTCAATATTGATCTTCAAGAAAGATAGAAATAATCCCACAATTGGATATCAGTTCCTTATTCGGGCTACAGAGTCACCCAAATCAAATTAGAGTTCCAAAACTGAACAATCCCATACATTTCACCACCTTGGCCTTAGCTAACCCCATACATGCCTAACATACAGATGAGTTTTATCCTCTTAAAACTAGAACCGTTCATCAAATTCAAGATGAGCAAACAATTGATTTACTAATAGAGATATTTCACGCATATTTAATTCCTCTCCCTTGAAGAGAAAAGCTAGAAACATATCCATATGACTGCCTTACAATCCATGTTCAATCAAATAACCCTAGACTATTCAAATGAAACCAACAAATTAACGAGTGCACACCAAAATACAACACAGATTTAGGCCTAAAAAGTGTTGATTTGTATCTTTATATTCATTTTGAAAAATAATCTTACATGGGCATGGTCAATTGTTCCAAGAAGTCATCACATATGTTTCTATCTTGATAATTTACCTTTCCTATGAAATCCCTTCTTGGTGCAATCCCATTAATGCAATTATATCAATTGCGATTCAAACAAAACTCTGATAAGGCAAGCACACAGAAAGTATCGATTTTCAAATTGTAACTAGCAAGCAAGACATAAAAAACCTGTTACTCTTGTTATCACTGTTTAAAAAATGGGTATTCTTGTCCCATAATTGGCTAAGTCTTTGAAAATTTTGAGTCTGGTATGGCCTTGTTACCTCTAATTGCTTTAGGTCCAAAGAGAGTTTAGGGTTTAAGTCTTCATCGCTCCAGTGTCTGAGAAAAACCCTCTCTTTCTAATTTTGTGTTACTTTATTCACTTAAAGAAGGGTCTGTTTGTTGTGAGAAGTCTCCCCGCCCCTTCTTATTGGGTCGGTACTCTAAGCCATTTCCCAAGCCAAAATCCGAAGGAACAACCGGACCAAAATTTGAAATTTTTAAAAACGGGATCTTGCTGACAAAATAGGATCCCATTTTATTTTTTTACATAATTAAAAAAATTTAAACAAACAAGATCCTGTTTAGTAAACGAGATCCCATTTCTTTCTTTTTTTGTTATTTGTTATTTTTTTTAATTTATTACAAATACACTACCCGTTTCTTTTTTTTGTTATTGTTTTTTTTTAATTAAAAATAAGCTATATATATATATATGAAATATAACATTGAAGTATAAGTCACATTTTCCTTTGTCTTTTTTCTTATACTTAAAGTTATATTTCATGTATATATTGGCAGGATGTTTGAGAGTGGTTTCAAATCTCTAGGAGTTATAATGTAAATTCTAAATTTTTAGAAGATCTTATAAATTTTCAGACTTACTCAAATTCTAGCAATCAGGAGGCTCCTATCAGCATTTTCTCACTCTCTCTATATCACTCTCTTTATCTCCCTCAAGCTCTAGACCTATCTCTCTCCATATTACTCTTGCTCTATCCCTCTCTACCTCTCTCTATCTCTCTCCTCTCTCCCAAAATCTAGATCTATCTCTCCACCTCTCTCTCATATGTGTAACTCTCTACTCTTTGTCTCCTCTCTCTCTATGCACCTCCCCTCACTCCCTCCCTACCTCTATTTCTCTCTATATGTCTCTCTATCTCTCTCTCCCTACCTACTTAGTTAGATGTTTAAATGTGTAAATTTCTTTCTGATATGTTTAAATGTTATGTATACGTTCTAGATGTTTTCAATGTTATGTATAAATGTTATACATATATAGATAGATGTTAAAATGTTATCCTAGGACCCCTTAGTACATCCGAGGACCTCTTAAGACACCTATGGCCCCTTAAGACACTTAGGACCCCTTAGTATATCCTAGGACCTATTAAGACATTATAGGACCCCTTAGTACATGCTAGGACATATTTTTACCCTTTAAGACACCTAAGACCCCTTAGTACATTCTAGGACCTCTTAAGACATCCTAGGAGCTATTAAGATTCATGTGACCCCCTAGTACATCCTAGAACATCTATTGACCTTTTAAGACACCTAGGACCCCAAGTAGTACATCTTAAGACATCATATCACCTCTTAGGACATCTTAGTACATCCTAGGACCCCTTAAGACACCTAGGACCCCTTAGTACATCCTAGGACCTATTAAGACAAATCATACGACCCCTTAGTACATCATAGGGCCTATTAAGACATCCTATTACATAAGACGAGCCCTTAGTAGGACCTATTATGACATTATACCCCTTGGTAGGACAAGTTAAGGGGTATTATGCCATAATAGGTCTTTTTAGGTGTATTATGACCTAATAGGACCTATTATCACATAAGATCACACAATAGGACCTATTATGACATAAGACGGGACTTAAAATGACCTATTATAACATAAGACCCCTTAGTACCTAACTACTATGGCATAAGACCCCTCAAGATGGCCTATTATGTCATAATAAGTCCTATTATGTCATAAGACCCCTTAAGAGGACCTACTATAACATTATACCCTTTAGTAGGACCTATTATGACATAAGATCACATAGTTGGATCTATTATGACATAATAGGATCGATTGTCACATAATAGGACCTATTGTGACATAATAGGACCTATTTTGTCATAATAGGTCCTATTATGTCATAAGACACCTTAAGAGGAACTATTATGACATTATACATCTATGACATAATAGGTCCTATTATGTCATAAGACCCCTTAAGATGACCTATTATTACACTATACCCCTTGGTAGGACCTATTATGACATAAGACCCCTTAGTATGACATAATAGGACCGATTATCACATAGCAAGACTTGTTATGTCATAAGGCCCCTTGAGAGAACCTATTATGATACTATACCCCTTCGTAGGACATGTTAAGGGGTGTTATGTCATAATAGGACCAATTATCACATAATAGGACATATTATGACATAATAGATCCTATTATGTCATAATATAACCTATTATGATACTATACCCCTTAGTAGGACATGTTAAGGGGTGTTATGTCATAATAGGACCAATTATCACATAATAAGACATATTATGACATAATAGATCCTATTATGTCATAATAGGACCTATTATGTCATAATAGGACCTATTATGACATGGTCAATCCTCTTAAGGGGTCTTAAGACATAATAGGTCCTATTGTGACCTATTATGTCACAATAGGTCCTATTATATCATAAGACCCCGTAAGGGGACCTATTATGACATTATACCCCTTAGTAGGACCTATTAAGGTGTATTATGTCATAATAGGGCCTATTATCACAAAATAAGACCTATGATGACATAATAGGTCCTATGGTGACATAATAGGTCCTATTATGTCATCATAGGTCTTATTATGTCATAATACCCCTTAAGAGGACCTATTATGACATTATGCCCCTTAGTAGGACCTGTTAAGGTGTATTATGTCATAATAGGACCTATTATCACATAATAAGACCTATGATGACATAATAGGTCCTATGGTGACATAATAGGTCCTATTATGTCATCATAGGTCTTATTATGTCATAAGACCCCTAAAGAGGACCTATTATGACATTATACCCCTTATTAGGACATGTTAACTGGTATTATGTCATTATAGGACCTATTGTGACATAATAGGACCTATTATGACATAATAGGACCTATTACTACATAATAGGCCCTATTACTATTATGTCATAATAAGT
Source organism: Cryptomeria japonica (assembly GCF_030272615.1). NCBI lineage: Eukaryota > Viridiplantae > Streptophyta > Pinopsida > Cupressales > Cupressaceae > Cryptomeria > Cryptomeria japonica. The sequence continues at coordinate 438,603,317 of NC_081407.1, read as the reverse complement.
CCTATTATGTCATAAGACCCAAGTTAAGAGGACCTATCATGTCATAATAGATCCTATTATGTCATAAGACCCCTTACGAGGATCTAGTATGACATAATAGGACCGATTATCACATAATAGGACCTATTCTGACATAATATGTCGTATTTTGTCATCATAGATCCTATTATGTCATAAGACACCTTAAGAGGACCTATTATGACATTATACCCCTTAGTAGGACTAGGTGCTATTATGTCATAATAGGTCCTATTATACCATAAGACCCCTTAAGATGACATGTCATGTCATAATAGGTCCTATTATGTCATAAGACCCATCAAGAGGACCTATTATGACATTATACCCCTTAGTAGGACATGTTAATGGGTGTTATGTCATAATAGGATCCCTCGTGATATAATAGGACCGATTATCACATAATAAAACCTATTATGACATAATAGGACCTATGATGACACATTAGGTCCTATTATGTCATAATGCATCCTATTATGTCATAATACATCCTATTATGTCATCATAGGTCCTATCATGTCATAAGACCCTTTAAGAGGACCTATTATGACATTATACCCCTTAGTAGGACCTATTAAGGGGTATTATGTCATAATAGGACCTATTGTGACATAATAGGACCGCTTATCACATAATATGACCTATTATTTAATAATAGGACCGCTTATCACATAATATGACCTATTATTTAATAATAGGACCTATTATGACATAATAGGACCTATTATATAATAGGTCTTATTATGTCATAAGACCCCTTAAGAGGATCTATTATGACATAATAGGACCGATTATCATATAATAGGACCTATGATGACATAAGAGGTCATATTATGTCATAATAGGTCCTATTATGTCATAATAGGTCCTATTATGTCATAATAGGTCCTATTATGTCATATAATAGGTCCATAATAGTGTTGGATATTGCTACTGCTAGGATATGTTGTTGTCATCGATGTCAACATATTCCTATGTTTTGGTGTTCTGATGATTGTAGAGAGTTGATCTGGTTGGTTTATCTGTTTGATATGTTGAATCAACTAGTTCGATACTTGATTGAGTGTTGGTTTCATGATGGTATGTGGTGATTTGATTGAGTTATGGATTCTGGTATGAGGATGGGTTTTTTAGTGTTCAGTGTTGCAGTGATTTGGTGTATGATCCGTTGTGCTCCAGAATGATTATATCTTGAGTTGCGGATTTGGGAGAGTGTTTGGGATGATCATGTGTATCTTCAATTCAGATGGTTCTTGATTTTGTGCTCTGCAAGTTATCTTTCTAGTCCTAGTTGCTATTGTTTGAGTGTTCTTAAGTATCAGCGTGTTGATCGATGAAGATTTGATTAAGTGGTGTTAGTGCAGCTATTGCAGATGGTTCTAACATGTTTGTTGGTGTTTCCTAATCATGTCTTATTTGTTTTGTCGGTTTGCATTGGTCATTGTGCACATTATTGAAGATCTTATGGGTCTGGTGATGTTCTTTGTGTTATGTGACATTTTCGGTGGTGTAGTGTGTTGTGAATGATCTTGGCGAGATTTTTGGTGGTGTTGCATGTTAGAGGATTTGATTTGGGTCCATGCTATGTCATCATGGTATTGTATTATTCTGGTGATTGATCTATGTATCGTGCAATGTAATTTTGTAATTAGGTCTTAAGGGTTGAGCCAACCTTGTAGTCAAGGTTTATGATTTGTATAAATAGGTGTTATATTCATGTAATTTGGATATAGGTGTTGTGTCTGCATTATTAGAGAGTGGTGTAAGAGCGAATAAGTGAATTCATCTTTTGGTGAGAAGTGTTGAGCAGAGAGTGTTGCAGGGCAGATAAATGTGCTTAACCAGAACTATCATCAGGCATTTGGAGATGCTATTCTTTCAGTTCATGTAATCCAGATTGTTGTCTGAATGTTCTTGTAACGTAGTGAACCTTCCTTGAGGGTTGTATCCTTCTGGGTTATTGTATCTTGAGCAGTGAGCTCTAGGCAGTGTGCTTGAATGCATGTGCAACAAAGAGATGATATCATTCTTCTTTTGGGTCAATTGAGAGACATGAGCAGTGAAAGAATATCTATTATGAATTGCACCCTTTCCAAAGCTTTACAGTTCAAGTATTATGACCTCGGTTCAATAGAAGAAGAGAAGATGCACGTGTCCTTGCAAGTGCAGATTGAGTTCCTGACATAAGTCATTTCACATCAGGACAAGCATAAATATTCTTTGACCACATAGATCAAGCAGTTTGCTGGTTACCTTTGTTTGTCTCCCTTAAGGGTAGTTAAGTTTATGAACATTTCTTTTCTTGGTTGGGGAGTAGTGCAATGTTATGTTACTTATGCAAAACTTTCAGACAGTTCATTTCAGTTGTTAGTTTTTAACTTCAATTTTCTTTTGAGAAAACATATACATTATTACTTTATGTTGCCATCAATGACAAAGGGGGATATTGTTGTCTTGTTGTAATTGATGTAGTATGGTCCGACATATATGTCATTGATGTGGTTCGGTCCGGCATACATTATAGTCCAGTTGTTTGCTCCGGTATATTATATGTGCAAAGTTATTACACTTATTTTGGCATTTATCTCATGCAGTTTTGTGATCTAGTAAGGCATCTTAGGTCCGTTCCCATTCAGAAATATTGAAGGCATATTCTATAAGGCAATTTTGGATCCAATCCTATTCAGATATGAGGGAAGTCATATTCTACATGATTCTTTGACTCAAGAGAATAGTCGACATCATATGAAGCTATTTTACAGTAGTGTGTGTGTGTGTGTATTGGTCTCATCCCTTCTCCAATTAAGCTAACTTATCAATGTTTTTTGGTGTGGATATATATAACCAGTAGTTTGCAATGTATAGACATAGTAGTTGAAAAACTACTAATGTATACATATTATATATGTAACAATTTTGTGAATGTGATTTTTCTTTAGGCAATATATCTATAGTGGATGTAAAAGTAATTTGTGTACTTCAACGAAACTGTGTCTCATGCATATGTCACATGCAATTCTAGCAGTTCAATTTTGTATTCTGGTTATAAGCCTATTATCCGAGAGTGAGCTCTTTTTGTATTTGGGTAGTGAGCCACCCTTGTACTGTGTAATAGTTACATATTACATTATACTTGAGAGTTCATCTTCTTCGTGGTTTTTCCCATGTTGGGTTTTCCACATATAAATTCAGTATTATGTGTTTTGTGTTGCTTTCCTTTACTACAATTAAATTATGTTATGTGATTGGTTAGTTAGAAGTTTCAATAAGCTCAAGAGAATATTGATTCACCCCTCCCCTCTCAATATTCCAGATATTCAACACATTAAGGAATACAAATGTGATTGTGATCAAGACTCGGTCGAAGAGAAGTTGAAGAAAACTTTTGTCTTGGAAGGTGATGTGGGCATGGACATGGTACACAATATTGTGGGCAACAAGGTTCTGGCAGGGTTCCATGTTCATAATGCAGAGCTGCTCAAATGTTTTACCTACACCATTGCGAGAACCACCAGGGACTTTGAGGACACTTAGTGTTCCTTAGATCATATGGTGATACCCTAGCTGTGAGAACTAGTAGCTAATGCACTTTAGAGGCTCAAACCCAATGCCTTCACTGGACTAGTTGCTTATGCTTTCAAAATAGAGGAGATTCTGGAGAACAAGGACAAGATAGATATTGTGTTGGTTCTAAGAGATGGATTGCACATGAACAATTTGGAGACCTATGAGTATATGATGAGTGTAAATGGGAGCATGTTCCCATCTAAGTAGATACAGAGATCCCAAGAGGTCATAGAGGCTATAAGGGTTTTGTTGTTTTCTCTCTACTGTTATTTTGAATGTAATTTATTTTTGTGTTTTAATGGAATGGGTGCTACCTCCTAGGTAGCAATTTGCCAAAAAAAAAACATACAAGCATAATCCAACTCTTAGTTTCATCTTCTATGAAACTAAAGACCTCTCACAATCTACTATCTTGCTATTGCATTTTTACAATCACATAAGAACTTAGGAAAAATATAATTTGATACCCTAAATCACTTTTTTATGCTCTCTTAACGCTTCTAAATGATAAATCCATACTGAAATGGGCTACACATGACCTTACAAAGTAATAGGAAGTTAAATATTTAAATATAAATTAGGAGATTGTGAATTTTGGAGTGTCATGACATTATAGTGTCATAGAAAAAATTATTGGTTTTTGTAGGCTAGTGATTATGCTTTTGGCTTTGCATTTTTTCTATAAAGACAAAAATACTCATTTTAGAACTTATCCCTTCTACTAATTCTTATAGGTTGATGTCTCATACCATTTATTATGCCCTATAGTGTTGGATATTTTATCTCTTATTCCAAAAAATCATCAAACGTTCCATATACAAAAATGAAATCTTTTATAAATCATGTATTGTGCAAAATTGTAAGAGGTGACAGTGTTATATAAGGTATGGCAAATACAGGTTGGAAGTCGAACGTTGTCATAAGAAAATGCTCGATAGAATCTACTAAATTAATATGTGAATAAATTAACCTACTAGAATAAGCTAGAATAAGGTGGGCGGTGTTGGACACTATATCTGAAAATAAAAATATATATATAAAAAAATGTATATTTCCGTAGGCGTAAAGACTAAAAGATGTTTCGGCCAGCAACTTGTATCGAGCACTCCGAAAGAAGTTTCATCGAAAGAGTACTTTCATCGAAATAAAGTATGTAAAGCACCAAGCAAAAGTATTTCGGCAAAAAGTCACCTTCGTTGAATACAGAAAACCGCTCATCGATACTCCAAGCTTCATCGAAAAAGTGAAAAACAAAAGGCAAAAGGCAAAAAGTGATTTCGAAGAAATATAACTACCGAAGAAACTCATAAAGCATTCATCGAAATGCAAAATCTCATCGATGACATAATGTCGAACAAAAGCAAAAGTGTTTCATCGATAAAGGAGGATATCGATGGAAAAGGACTGTCGATGAACATACATGAGCCTTCATCGAAGAAAGGAACTCATCGAAAGAATGATTTCGATGAAACTTGCGAGTGACCTATCGAAAAAGAGGTCTATCGATGAAAGAATGATTTCGATGAGTCTTGAAGGTGGCTTCTCGATATGGGCTATTCACCAAAAGAATAGTATCGAAGAGAATGGGCTTTCGATGGAAGATTTAAACACTCGGCCGAAGACAAGGGTTTCATCGATAACTTGAAATACGATCACTTTGGTCGAACTGTACTTCCCGCGAAAGAGTTAAAGGCCCAAGTGAAGAATGTCACATCTGCAATTAAGTTTAAACACTTGAGTAGCCGTTGTAGACGCAGAACATTAATTGTGCACAAGTTGCCCATACGATTACAGTTGAACTGATTGAATTTTCATAAGATCCATATCAATGCTAAAAGACTGAAAATTGCGAAGAACTTGCGGAAACTTGTGAACGACAGTCAGAAGAGCTGGACATTTCTCCAAGTAAGTGTTGTCTCTCATATTTGCTGTAATCATGGAACCTTCGTCTTCTTCTTCTAAAAAGAGTAGGAAAGGAAAAGAACTAAACCCTGAAGAGAAGCCCAAGAGACAAAAGAAAGAAGGGAGAGCTCTGACTCAGGATTTGTTAGACCAGTGTCCCTCATCTAGTGTAAGGTCTAAAAAAATCAAAAGTGAAGAAGAAGGATTGGAGGATAGATTTGAAAATCTAGGAGACATTTGGACTGAAATCAGAGGACATGAATTATTCTTGTTTAGCTACAAAAGAAGGGATGCTCCCGAGCCCATATGTAATCTATGGAAGAAGAACTTAGGGAAATTGGTAGTCCCGAACGTGTTTGTAGATGTTGAATTAATGAAAGCTCTGGTAGATTGTTATATTCCGAGAACCAAAACCATATGCGATTACAGAGGGAATCCATTAGTAGTGATTAGCAAACAAACTATTGATATGGTATTTGATTTCGACTGGGAGGTGGAGGAGAGTATTGATATGAAGAAACTTTCACAAGAATTCTTTAGTCTGGAAAACATCTACAGGACTTGGAGACTACCTATTCACCGTCCAAAAGTGGGTGGGTCATTTGTTCCATTCAGCAAAGATGACAAGGTGTCGTTTGATGTCAACCACTTCCATCCATATTTCAAATATACATATTATGTTGCAGCCCAAGTATTAGGCCTAGAGGCTCATCCACTCATGGATATTGGGGTTATGGTTCTGTGTGTTGACTTACAGTCAAAAGACCCTAGGTCATTTGATTTTGCCACTTATGTTGCAGATGCCTTAAATCATGGGTTGGAAAAATTGAAAGGGGATCTTGTGAATGTTAATTTTTCATTGTACTCCTTGTTAATGCATATCATTCTTTATTGTGGACAAGAGATTAACTTCTGGTCGGATGATTTCTGCATTAGATCTTATGATAAGAATGGTTTGAGGAAGCCAGTTCAGTTATGGGTTTCTGCATGGGACCAGAGGTTCATGAACAACCAGTACTGGCACTTTCAAGAATATTTTGTGAAACCTCTTAGTGCAGCTTTTGGGCAACACAGGGATTACACTTTGTCCCCTGAAATCAAGAGATTCCTCAGACCAAAGGACTTCTCTCCAGAGTCACAGATTGATCATAATTGGGGTGATTGGTATTGCCATGATAATCACACAGAAATCAGGGTATTTGGATATGAAGGGAAACCCCACATGCTTCCAATTACAGTGCCAAACAGGGTGGCTAGCCTGGAGATTATAAGACAATTGTCTATTGTCAGTGCTAAACACCTAACAGATTTCGGTAAACAGTCCATCATTCCAGGTTTATTGGTTTTTTCTGACTTTATTGTTAAAAGTTCAAAAAGCTATCATTTACTACAGAATAAGTTAGATTACTATGGCATGACTCTGGGTGAGCCTAGAGAGAACTTCGATCCTGAAGGGTATATAAGAGCTGCCAGAGTGTCACAAAAACTCAAAGCTGGAATACATGTAGCCAAAATGCCAGATGACCTGATTAAAAATCTTGAAAGAGAAGAGGCCAGGGTTTTGAGAGAAAAGAGTGGATTGACTTGGGAGGCCTACAAATGGAAAAGGGCAAGGGGAATGATAGATGGAGATCTAATTGGAAATCTCCAAGATCCTTTGGAAGTGGCTAAAAGGCTGCTTCAACATGAAGCAGAGATCATGCATAGAGTGCCCCCACAATTCCTTCATTTTATTAATACTGAGAAGGATAGTCAACCCTTAGCTCACATGTCACCAAAATCAACTGCTAGTAGTATCCCTGTTGATTCTCCTAGAGAAGATTATCCTCCTGGTTTTGAAGCAGAGATAAATATGGACACTAGTGAAATTAATATTAAGGATGTCGTCGATATAAGGATGACTGAACATGAAGATTTTGTCGCTGATGATGGATTCGCCTCTTCTAGGGAATTCCTTTCATTTTTGTACCAGTACAAAGGAGCACATGTTAAACGAAGCATGGCTGGAAGACCAGAAGAAGAACAGATGAAGAAATTGCAGGATGAGATTGATGTCCTCATGAAAGATATGACCCCTGAGAAAGGGAGAAAATTATTAAAAGAGGCTGGTGTAATCATCTTTTCTGGTTGGGATATAAACTCAGCACTTCTTTTTGACGGATTCCTGAAAAAACAAGACTTGAATCAATAGGTGTTGCCTCAAGAGATAGACAAATTATTCCTAGGCTCTGGATATGATCCTGACAAGAAAGCTCTCCTACAATGGGCATTATATCCAAAAGGGAAGAGGCCTATCATTGTGGATATTGAAGAAACCTTTGGGCACCTCATGGTTCATCAGGTTGGAAAGACTGACCCTAGGGTCACTACTAAACTAAACTTGGATGTTGCTAGATTGAACCTGGACCAAACAGAATTTTTGGTCAGAGAGAACGTCACATACAAGGGGTTGTATGAAAAATCTAAAGAGGAGAATCAAAAGTTGCAAGCAAAAATATTGCAACTAGAGACAGGGACTCCTATAAGCGAATACACCTTATACCCCACGGGACATAGCTTGGACGATGTCTCTGATGCTCTGTACTGGAAGTATCAAGCAGAAAAAGCCAATAAACGTGCAGAAGGTATCCAACAAAGGATGGACAAACTAGTCAATGATATCATCGGACATCGGTTTAACACCATGCTCTTGCAGGTTGAACCATATTGGAAAGTATATAATGGAACAATAAAGGCGTTAACAGAGCATGAGAGATTAAAAGCACGACTGCATGAAGTACTGAATAATGTCGATGCCATGACACCAGAGGAAAAAACTGAGGGGACTGCGTATATGGAGAATCATGTTAAGCTTGAAGATACGCTGAGAAGAGATCTGAAGGAATTGGATGATGAGAAACCTGTTGGAATGCCCTCTGTTTACAAAGAAGGAGAAGTGATATCCCTGGAAGATTTGCGAAAAGAGCTCATCAGCGTCAAGGATTGGGCCTTGTCAGAAATAGATCGAAGTAAGGATATGGCCCCTACTGTCAACCAGATGATATTCAAGTATTTGTCACAGAGAGATGAATTGAAGAAACAGAGTGCTCGAATCAAAACCTTCAAGGACGATGATTATATTCATCATTTAGGAATTCTTCATCTCTTTTTGCTTAAGTTTGTTAGAAACGTTTAAACTAATGATTAGCATTTCGAAAAGACGTGTCTTTTCATGAATAGCTTTCATTCCCATATATATATGAGAATGGTTTTTGTAAAGTAAAAGGGGGAACAAAAAAAAAATACACAATAAGAAGATGGCGATGTATGACAGCCTGTAAGTTTTACAAACTTCAATGGAATACATGCTATGAACTGTTGTTTTTCTTTGCGTGTGTGTTGTGGATTATTTCACTTTGTTTTGGCACTCGTCTGTGATATTATCTAAAGTGATAAGGTTATTCATATTCTTGAAATTGGATTTGTGCTTCATGTTATAAGGTTGAAACAAAAGTTTTGCTTGCGAATTGTAATTGTTCCTCGCAATACTTCATTGATTGGTCCCTTAAAGGTAGGGTTAAATTCATTCAATCAACATATGATATAAGCATTCAAATTGATCTCAAAAGAAATAATAACCGACAGGTCTATAAAAGGGTGGATTAAAAAACTGTCTCACAGGCTCGCATAATAAGTCCTGAAGAAAGTATAATGACTCTGTAGCCCAAACAGCAAAGAAGGCACTGGTCAAAAACAGATTACACTCATCACTATATTTCACCATTTGTTATTTTAAAGCAAACAGAAGTAATTAGGAAACATAGATCGAATAGCTTCTACAACAACAATCTGGAACTCATCTGTTGTATCTCCATTCTAGGAACTTATGCCATTCTGAGACTAGGAGATATCAGATTAAGAAACTAAATCTGCTATAAAAAGCATTAGTTAAAGTAACAGCTAGTGAGTAGGTATACCCGCCTAGGTCCTGCAGAGCCTAAAGTGAGAGAGTTAGTAACCAAATAGGTTCACTCTATAAGTTGGCCAAGTCAATTGGAGGGTTTGATCATAGGAGTTGGCATTTCCTTAGAATCTATCCAATCTGTTGATTTGAGACCCAACAGATTGGCGACTCTACTGGGGAAAATCATTAAGACTCTGTTGCGGGATAGAACTCAGAAAAAAGAAATAATTTATGTCCTCTAAGAAAGAGGTGGCGACTCTGAATTAAAAATATCAATGCACGGAACGAGATCAATTACGAAAGGACAATCTTTATCCTAGTTAGACTTCTCTCAACGGAAGAACAAAAACAAAGAATCCATGAATGAATCCATGAGAGAACGGTACAGTCAGTATAAATATGAAGGCAACCAACATTCACCTTTAAGAGAACAAGATGGAGCAACTACTTCAAGCCCAGTGAATGAGGATTTGGTTGCAGCATATAAAGCTCAGAAGGGGCGATGCCAAATTCCCCCTGGTTTTGAAAGTCACAAAGCACGGTCCAGACAAAACACACCACTTTCATCAGGATCAGGTATGGCAGATCCTGCAGACAGGTTTACAGATTTAACTAGACAAATGATGGAGGCAGATGCTGAGATGAGAGATTCAGGAAGGACTCAGGAATTTCTGGAACTGTGTGCTAAATTAGGCATAAATGTTGGTGAGGATGACTTTAATAAAGATGTAAACAACTACAAGAAAAAATATGCTCAGGGAGTGGGTAAAACAAAGAGTAATGATTTTAAGGCTTATGAGAATCCCCTGTTTGGTAACAAAAGGGATGATCATGTGCAATCAAGTGCACCACCAGTCCAGCCAAATTCACATACAAACTTCACTACTCATAATCAGTACCCACCTCCTAGTCAATTTCATAACCAACATCCACCTCCTAATCAATTTCAATATCAACACCTGAATCAATACCCTCTTCCTTATCAAAATCAAATACCCTTATATGGTAATATGAACCAAAACTTTGGGAATCCTCATGGAGGGCATGGACTAATAAATATGGAACAAATGAGGCAGTTTGATTTTTCAGGAGTGATGGTGTACCCATATCCTATCCCAAATGAAATCAGGATAGCAATACCAAGATTCACAGGAAGTAATGCAGTTTCAGGTGAGGCTCATTGTAAAGCCTTTGATGCAGTAATTGAGGATTTTGGGTTACCATATGAAGATGTCAAGATCAGGTTGTTTATGCAATCATTAATAGAAGATGCAAGAGATTGGTTTAAGACGTTGCCTGATGCATCCATTAGAGATCTTGCAGGATTCAAAGATTTGTTCCTTGAGCAGTATGGAGACCATAACAACCCTGAGTTTGCTTTGCATGAGATCATTAGCATAAAAAAGGAGCAAAATGAATCAGTGATAGATTTTAACAAAAGATTTAACAGGGTTCTAAACAAAATCCCCAATAGGATGAAACCAGTACCTGAGGTGAGCATTCTGTATTATATCAATGCTTATGACAGTAAAACAAACTATGAGCTGAGAACCAGAAATCCTAAAGACCTTCGGGATGTTATGAAAGATGTCATTGTTATAGAAAACAACAGAAAGGCTGCTGGTAAAGTGGGAAAAAGAGAGGATGCAAGGTTGTACAATCCTAGAGCACCCAAGGCTAATAAAGATGAAGATAAGATTGACAAAGTTTTAAATGCCCTAAAGGACTTATCTGTAAGGGTAAACAAAACAGAGAAACAGCAATACTACTGCCCTGAGAGGCCCAGACTGCATGATATGCCTTATAACACTGCATGGAAGGATGGAAAACCAATAGACAGGAACCACAGAGATAATCAACAAATTCCAGATCCTTTAAAAAGAACAGTAAACTATACTCAAAATGATGACATGTGGTGTTATGCTTGCTATATGCCACACGCTCCTTCTTTGTGCGCAGTAGCAAAAGGATTGCAGGAGGAAGAGGACGGTTATGAAGAACATATGGATGACCCAACTGTTAACATGATATCCTTTGCCCAAGAAGGAAGATCAGATTCCATGAACATTAACCAATGCTCTGTGTTACCTGTGACCACCAGCAAAAATGAAAGTGTTAAGCTCAGAATCCCTACTGAAGAAGAAAAATGAAGAATTACAGCTTATGTCATTGCACAAGCAAAAAGGACTTATGATTTAAGGAATAGGGTGGTGAATCCAGAGCAAGGTAAACCTACTAGTCTTTTTATGAAAGAAACTGATGAGACACTCAAGCGAATAAACAAAGGAGCTAAGACTAAGGAGGTTGTAAGAAAGAATAATAAGAAGGGTCCTGATGTTCAAAAGGAAGAAACAGTAAAACTTCCTTCAGCACAACACTCTACTTCATTTGATATTTCAACTGCATTAACGCAATTAAAAGTTTCTATCCCATTGATGGAAATAATGAGGTTTCCTGAGTACAGAGAAAAAACTTTGGAGATGATTTCAGGTATCCAGGAAGAGAAGGTAAACGAATAGAAACAAACAGGTGACAGTAATGAACAGATGGCCCCAGTTATATATTTAGGGTCCACTATAACCAAGAACCCAACACAGGTAGACCCATTTTATCTCACTTTGGTGATAAACAACAAGAAAATAAGGAATTGTATGATCGATTCAGGAGCAGCCATAAATGTCATGCCTGTTGGGGTGATGAAAGAACTGGGATTGGAAGTTGATACTACCTTTGGGAAATGCTATGCCATGGACAATAGATCAGTCCCAGTGGTTGGTATCATGAAGGATGTAGAGTTCAGGTTAGCAGCCTGTCCGAAAGCATCATATAAAACAGATATTACAGTGGTAGATGTTCCTCCAAACTATGGAATGTTGTTGTCTAGACAATGCTCGAATCTGATTGGTGGATATGTACAGTTGGATTTGTCATATGCTACTATTCCAGTCAATGGGCAGGAAATAAAGATTGACAGGGAACCCCGGTCCACATATATCATAGAAGACATGGAAGAAACAGTGAACCAAATATGTTTTTTACAAACTGACATGGACAACTTCCAGGTACAGTTAACAAAACCTAAATTTAAAGAGTGGATCCCCATTGAGTCATGTCTAACTGAAAAGGATGGTCAAATATGGAAAATGTTCTTTGATGGGTCTTGTAGCAAGGAAGGAAGTGGGGCTGGAATCCTTTTTATTTCACCCACAGGGGAAACTTAGAAATATTCTTTCAAGTTGTTATTTGAGTGTACAAATAATATTGCCGAATATGAAGCCCTACTCACTGGTCTTAACATAGCAGTCAAACATGGAATCAAATTGATAAGTGTTTTTGGTGATTCAGAATTGATAGTCTCACAAGTAAAGGAAAAATATGCCTCAAAACACTTAAGACTGAAACAATACAGGAATGTTGTATGGGATACCATGGAGCTTTTTGATGCTTTTCAGATAAACTGGATAGATAGGTCGAAGAACATCATGGCAGATTTTTTAGCAAATATTGCATTAAAAGGCAATGATATAACGCTAACTGGGATATCTAAAGTAGAGATGAAAGTAAGACCATATGTTCCCGATAACTTGTATAATTGGCAAGTGTTTCAAGATGATGCAGATCTGCTGAACTTCTTACAGTGTGTTGATCATTATCAGACTCAAGCTATAAATTTTAATGACTTTGTGGAGAAAACTGAAGGTAAGGAAACTTTATTTGGACATGAAATTATACAACTAAAGTCAAATAAATTGCCAAGAGGCCTAGTAGCATTAGAAAGAATTTTTAATGCTCAAGATGTGATTGAAACCAAAGGGTCAGCTGTTAAAGAGAGTGATGTTGAACAAATCAACCTAGGGAATGAAGGAGCCCCCAGAAATGTTTTTATTGGAAAAAAATTAACTCCTGCTATGAGGCAACAACTGATAATGTTGCTAAAAAGATACAAACATGTGTTTGCATGGTCTTATGAAGATCTCAAAGCTTATAGGGAAGATCTCTTTCAACATGAGATACCACTTAAACCAGAACCTAAACCATTCAGACAAAAGCAAAGACCTATTAATCCAACATTGTTACCAAAAATGAGGGAAGAGATTATAAAGATGAAAGACGCGGGAATAATTGAACCATGCAGATATTCCACATGGGTTTCTAACTTGGTACCAGTCAGGAAGAAAAATGGGGATATTAGATTATGTGTAGACTTTAGGAATTTAAACATATCATCTCTAAAGGATAACTATCCATTGCCAAATATGGATAACAAGCTGCAGAAGGTAACAGGGTGTGAGTTGCTGTCTATGATGGATGGATTTTCAGGTTACAATCAGGTGAAAGTTAGAGAAACTGAAAAATATAAGACAGCCTTCACAACTCCATGGGGCACTTATGTCTATGCACGAATGCCATTTGGATTGACCAATGCTGGAGCTACTTTTCAAAGGGCAATGGATGTGGCTTTTGCAGAGTTGATTGATGTAATCATGGTAGTATACCAAGACGATCTGACTGCATACTCAAAGAAAGCTGATGATCATTGTGAACACCTTGAAAAGATATTTAAAAGGGCCTTAGAATATGGGATTTCCTTGAATCCTAAAAAATGCCACTTTGGTGTTGAAGAGGGAAAATTACTTGGACACATAGTATCCAAGGAGGGAGTAAGAATTGACCCTGAAAGGGTAGCAGCTATTAATGAGGTTCCCATCCCCCGAACTATCAAAGCCATTCAATCATTCTTGGGACAAATAAATTTTGTGAGAAGATTTATTTTGAATTTTGCAGACATAGTAAAACCTATAGTAAGGATGTTAAAGAAAGAGGCCTAGATAGATTGGACCGAAGAAGCAATTGATTCCTTTGTGGCAATCAAAAGGGCAATTTCCGAGGCACCAGTATTAATTTCCCCAGATTTTGGTAAAACTTTTATAATATTCTCATTCGCCTCTTGTCACACTATAGCAGCAGTGTTGTTACAGAAAAATTCAAAAGGGTATGAGCAGCCTATCGCATACTTCAGCAAGTCTTTGAGCCCTTCAGAAGTAAAATATGAACTGAATGAAAAGCAAGCTTATGCTTTGGTCAAAGCAGTGAAACAATTTAGACCATACTTAGTAGGGGCTAAAGTTATAGCTTATGTCCCCAATGCAGTAGTAAAAGATATCTTCAGACAGACTGAGGTCACGGGCAAAAGATGTAAATGGATCAATCAGATACAAGAATTTAACATTGAGCTCAAAATTTCACAGGTTATCAAAGGACAAGGGTTGGCCAAACTCATGACAGGAACTGAAATTGAGGAATCTGGTGTGAATCAGGTTGGATGGGAAGAAGCCAACTTCAGTATTGAGAGAACAGCATGGTACACTGATATCATATACTACCTTAAGCACCTGAAATGTCCAGATGGTATGACTGATAATCAGAAGAGAGCTTTGAAGTTAAAATCAGCAAGATATGTAATTATCAATGGGGACTTATATTGGAAAAATAGAGATGGGATATTATTATTATGTCTAGACAACTGCCAGGCAGACAAGGTTCTTCATGAAATGCATGATGGGGTTTGTGGTGGTCATTTCTCGGCCAAGACTACAGCACATAAAATATTGAGAGTTGGATATTATTGGCCATGTGTCTTCAATGATTCTTATAGATATGTCAGAAAGTGTGAAGCTTGTCAAAAGTTTTCAAACAAAACAAAGTATCAAGGATCACTCCTATTGAGACCAATGTTGGCTGAGGAACCATTTCAACAATGGGGAATAGACTTTATAGGGGAAATATCAGAAAAATCCAGTGGAAGACACAGATGGATATTGGTCGCTACAGACTATTTTACCAAATGGGTGGAGGCAATACCCACCAGACAGGCCACTAGCAAAGTGGTGATAAAATTCTTAATGGAGAACATTATTTCTAGATTCGGTGTCCCTGCAAGGATCATCTCAGACAATGGCATGTCCTTTAGATCAGAAGAATTCAACACTTTTTGTGGAGAATATGGCATTAACATATCACATTCTTCTCCCTACCACCCTCAAGGGAATGGACAAGTTGAATCTAGCAACAAGAATATCCTAAAGATCATTAAAAAGATGTTCTCTTGCCTGTATATAGATTCATGATTCAAGAAGAGATAGATGTTGAAGATCCATCACAAGAAAGGATAATGCAGTTAGTAGAACTTGATGAAGTCAGGGTAGAAGCTCAAAAGCAGAATGTCAAGATTCAAAATCAAATGAAGAAGTTATATGACAAGAGGACATCAAATAGAAAATTTTGTGTAGGTGATTGGGTTTTAATGTGGAATGCTAGGAGTCAAGACAAAGGCAAGCATGGTAAATTTGAAGCCTTATGGATCGGCCCATATGTGATCATAGATAAAAAGGGGGAGGATTCCTATTTGCTTCAAAACGCAACAGGGGAGGTCCAAGAATTGCCAGTACATGGGCAATTCTTAAAAAACTTCTTTTCTTGAACATACTATATCACATGTACAGTAGATTAGGATCCATTTCCATTGTAAATACCATCATATATCTGCGCTAACCAGAGATTCTGAATTCTTGAAGACATATTCAATATGCCTCCATCCTCAGTCAGAGCCGCTGTTGGACACTATATCTGAAAATAAAAAAATATATATAAAAAAATGTATATTTCCATAGGCGTAAAGACTAAAAGATGTTTCGGCCAGCAACTTGTATCGAGCACTCCGAAAGAAGTTTCATCGAAAGAGTACTTTCATCGAAATAAAGTATGTAAAGCACCAAGCAAAAGTATTTCGGCAAAAAGTCACCTTCGTTGAATACAAAAAACCGCTCATCGATACTCCAAGCTTCATCGAAAAAGTGAAAAACAAAAGGCAAAAGGCAAAAAGTGATTTCGAAGAAATATAACTACCGAAGAAACTCATAAAGCATTCATCGAAATGCAAAATCTCATCGATGACATAATGTCGAACAAAAGCAAAAGTGTTTCATCGATAAAGGAGGATATCGATGGAAAAGAACTGTCGATGAACATACATGAGCCTTCACCAAAGAAAGGAACTCATCGAAAGAATGATTTCAATGAAACTTGCGAGTGACCTATCGAAAAAGAGGTCTATCGATGAAAGAATGATTTCGATGAGTCTTGAAGGTGGCTTCTCGATATGGGCTATTCACCGAAAGAATAGTATCGAAGAGAATGGGCTTTCGATGGAAGATTTAAACACTCGGCCGAAGACAAGGGTTTCATCGATAACTTGAAATACGATCACTTTGGTCGAACTATACTTCCCGCGAAAGAGTTAAAGGCCCAAGTGAAGAATGTCACATCTGCAATTAAGTTTAAACACTTGAGTAGCCGTTGTAGACGCAGAACATTAATTGTGCACAAGTTGCCCATACGATTACAGTTGAACTGATTGAATTTTCATAAGATCCAGATCAATGCTAAAAGACTGAAAATTGCGAAGAACTTGCGGAAACTTGTGAACGACAGTCAGAAGAGCTGGACATTTCTCCAAGTAAGTGTTGTCTCTCATATTTGCTGTAATCATGGAACCTTCGTCTTCTTCTTCTAAAAAGAGTAGGAAAGGAAAAGAACTAAACCCTGAAGAGAAGCCCAAGAGACAAAAGAAAGAAGGGAGAGCTCTGACTCAGGATTTGTTAGACCAGTGTCCCTCATCTAGTGTAAGGTCTAAAAAAATCAAAAGTGAAGAAGAAGGATTGGAGGATAGATTTGAAAATCTAGGAGACATTTGGACTGAAATCAGAGGACATGAATTATTCTTGTTTAGCTACAAAAGAAGGGATGCTCCCGAGCCCATATGTAATCTATGGAAGAAGAACTTAGGGAAATTGGTAGTCCCGAACGTGTTTGTAGATGTTGAATTAATGAAAGCTCTGGTAGATTGTTATATTCCGAGAACCAAAACCATATGCGATTACAGAGGGAATCCATTAGTAGTGATTAGCAAACAAACTATTGATATGGTATTTGATTTCGACTGGGAGGTGGAGGAGAGTATTGATATGAAGAAACTTTCACAAGAATTCTTTAGTCTGGAAAACATCTACAGGACTTGGAGACTACCTATTCACCGTCCAAAAGTGGGTGGGTCATTTGTTCCGTTCAGCAAAGATGACA
Source organism: Cryptomeria japonica (assembly GCF_030272615.1). Lineage (NCBI taxonomy): Eukaryota > Viridiplantae > Streptophyta > Pinopsida > Cupressales > Cupressaceae > Cryptomeria > Cryptomeria japonica. The sequence goes on along the minus strand of NC_081407.1, from coordinate 438,585,748 downwards.
AGGTGCCGTTTGATGTCAACCACTTCCATCCATATTTCAAATATACATATTATGTTGTAGCCCAAGTATTAGGCCTAGAGGCTCATCCACTCATGGATATTGGGGTTATGGTTCTGTGTGTTGACTTACAGTCAAAAGACCCTAGGTCATTTGATTTTGCCACTTATGTTGCAGATGCCTTAAATCATGGGTTGGAAAAATTGAAAGGGGATCTTGTGAATGTTAATTTTTCATTGTACTCCTTGTTAATGCATATCATTCTTTATTGTGGACAAGAGATTAACTTCTGGTCGGATGATTTCTGCATTAGATCTTATGATAAGAATGGTTTGAGGAAGCCAATTCAGTTATGGGTTTCTGCATGGGACCAGAGGTTCATGAACAACCAGTACTGGCACTTTCAAGAATATTTTGTGAAACCTCTTAGTGCAGCTTTTGGGCAACACAGGGATTACACTTTGTCCCCTGAAATCAAGAGATTCCTCAGACCAAAGGACTTCTCCCCAGAGTCACAGATTGATCATAATTGGGGTGATTGGTATTGCCATGATAATCACACAGAAATCAGGGTATTTGGATATGAAGGGAAACCCCACATGCTTCCAATTATAGTGCCAAACAGGGTGGCTAGCCTGGAGATTATAAGACAATTGTCTATTGTCAGTGCTAAACACCTAACAGATTTCGGTAAACAGTCCATCGTTCCAGGTTTATTGGTTTTTTCTGACTTTATTGTTAAAAGTTCAAAAAGCTATCATTTACTACAGAATAAGTTAGATTACTATGGCATGACTCTGGGTGAGCCTAGAGAGAGCTTCGATCCTGAAGGGTATATAAGAGCTGCCAGAGCGTCACAAAAACTCAAAGATGGAATACATGTAGCCAAAATGCCAGATGACCTGATTAAAAATCTTGAAAGAGAAGAGGCCAGGGTTTTGAGAGAAAAGAGTGGATTGACTTGGGAGGCCTACAAATGGAAAAGGGCAAGGGGAATGATAGATGGAGATCTAATTGGAAATCTCCAAGATCCTTTGGAAGTGGCTAAAAGGCTGCTTCAACATGAAGCAGAGATCATGCATAGAGTGCCCCCACAATTCCTTCATTTTATTAATACTGAGAAGGATAGTCAACCCTTAGCTCACATGTCACCAAAATCAACTGCTAGTAGTATCCCTGCTGATTCTCCTAGAGAAGATTATCCTCCTGGTTTTGAAGCAGAGATAAATATGGACACTGGTGAAATTAATATTAAGGATGTCATTGATATAAGGATGACTGAACATGAAGATTTTGTCGCTGATGATGGATTCGCCTCTTCTAGGGAATTCCTTTCATTTTTGTACCAGTACAAAGGAGCACATGTTAAACGAAGCATGGCTGGAAGACCAGAAGAAGAACAGATGAAGAAATCGCAGGATGAGATTTATGTCCTCATGAAAGATATGACCCCTGAGAAAGGGAGAAAATTATTAAAAGAGGCCGGTGTAATCATCTTTTCTGGTTGGGATATAAACTCAGCACTTCTTTTTGACGGATTCCTAAAAAAACAAGACTTGAATCAACAGGTGTTGCCTCGGGAGATAGACAAATTATTCCTAGGCTCTGGATATGATCCTGACAAGAAAGCTCTCCTACAATGGGCATTATATCCAAAAGGGAAGAGGCCTATCATTGTGGACATTGAAGAAACCTTTGGGCACCTCATGGTTCATCAGGTTGGAAAGACTGACCCTAGGGTCACTGCTAAACTAAACTTGGATGTTGCTAGATTGAACCTGGACCAGACAGAATTTTTGGTCAGAGAGAACGTCACATACAAGGGGTTGTATGAAAAATCTAAAGAGGAGAATCAAAAGTTGCAAGCAAAAATATTGCAACTAGAGACAGGGACTCCTATAAGCAAATACACCTCATACCCCACGGGACGTAGCTTGGACGATGTCTCTGATGCTCTGTACTGGAAGTATCAAGCAGAAAAAGCCAATAAACGTGCAGAAGGTATCCAACAAAGGATGGACAAACTGGTCAATGATATCATCGGACATCGGTTTAACACCATGCTCTTGCAGGTTGAACCATATTGGAAAGTATATAATGGAACAATAAAGGCGTTAACAGAGCATGAGAGATTAAAAGCACGACTGCATGAAGTACTGAATAATGTCGATGCCATGACACCAGAGGAAAAAACTGAGGGGACTGCGTATATGGAGAATCATGTTAAGCTTGAAGATACGCTGAGAAGAGATCTGAAGGAATTGGATGATGAGAAACCTGTTGGAATGCCCTCTATTTACAAAGAAGGAGAAGTGATATCCCTGGAAGATTTGCGAAAAGAGCTCATCAGCGTCAAGGATTGGGCCTTGTCAGAAATAGATCGAAGTAAGGATATGGCCCCTACTGTCAACCAGATGATATTCAAGTATCTGTCGCAGAGAGATGAATTGAAGAAACAAAGTGCTCGAATCAAAACCTTCAAGGACGATGATTATATTCATCATTTAGGAATTCTTAATCTCTTTTTGCTTAAGTTTGTTAGAAATGTTTAAACTAATGATTAGCATTTCGAAAAGACATGTCTTTTCATGAATAGCTTTCATTCCCATATATATATGAGAATGGTTTTTGTAAAGTAAAAGGGGGAACAAAAAAAAAAAACACAATAAGAAGATGGCGATGTATGACAGCCTGTAAGTTTTACAAACTTCAATGGAATACATGCTATGAACTATTGTTTTTCTTTGCGTGTGTGTTGTGGATTATTTCACTTTGTTTTGGCACTCGTCTGTGATATTATCTAAAGTGATAAGGTTATTCATATTCTTGAAATCGGATTTGTGCTTCATGTTATAAGGTTGAAACAAAAGTTTTGCTTGCGAATTGTAATTGTTCCTCGCAATACTTCATTGATTGGTCCCTTAAAGGTAGGGTTAAATTCATTCAATCAACATATGATATAAGCATTCAAATTGATCTCAAAAGAAATAATAACCGACAGGTCTATAAAAGGGTGGATTAAAAAACTGTCTCACAGGCTCGCATAATAAGTCCTGAAGAAAGTATAATGACTCTGTAGCCCAAACAACAAAGAAGGCACTGGTCAAAAACAGATTACACTCATCACTATATTTCACCATTTGTTATTTTAAAGCAAACAGAAGTAATTAGGAAACATAGATCGAATAGCTTCTACAACAACAATCTGGAACTCATCTGCTGTATCTCCATTCTAGGAACTTATGCCATTCTGAGACTAGGAGATATCAGATTAAGAAACTAAATCTGCTATAAAAAGCATTAGTTAAAGGAACAGCTAGTGAGTAGGTATACCCGCCTAGGTCCTGCAGAGCCTAAAGTGAGAGAGTTAGTAACCAAATAGGTTCACTCTATAAGTTGGCCAAGTCAATTGGAGGGTTTGATCATAGGAGTTGGCATTTCCTTAGAATCTATCCAATCTGTTGATTTGAGACACAACAGGTGGATATAGAATAACCCCCTCACCAAGTAAAAAGATACATTGTTTTTTTATAAACTAGTAGAATAAAGTAAAATAAGTCTTAGATAACATACAGAACCATATCTTTTTGAATAACATAGACAATACATGTTACTATGATGACTATGATTTTTGTTCCTTTAAAATATATGAACAACACTCTTGCTCCAGCCTCTACCCATGTTCGTGTTATGCACGTGGGATTCTTGATGGTTGCCCATCTTGCACCTCAACAAGTGCACTCTTTTGTGGGGTTTTCTCATGGTTCGATGGAGTTTGGGTTTTCTCAGGCCACAGATCTCCATGTGGTTCCCCTAACTTTCTCTATTGATGGTGTGTTTGCCCCTTCTCCTGTGGGTGCTACTATGGGTTCTCTCTTCTCTCATGTCAGTGTACCTTCTCCCCCTCTAGCTATGGGTGGGGCTAGTGCTACTGTTGATGGTGGTCCAACAAGGGCTTTTGCAGGTGTGCCCCCCCATCTTGAGCCTTTTTCTACTACTAGTGGGCAAGTCTTTTCTCATGTTGCCAAATCTGTTGTTGCTCTTCCTCCCAAGGGGAAATCTCATCCTCTTCCTTGTGCCAAGACCCCCCTATTGTGGTTTGTGGCCAAGATGTGGTATAAATTGTTGGCTTCTACAAATGTTGTGGGTAGGTGTGTAGATTCGTTAGGTTTCAGTCTTCCCTCCTGAATCTACATTGTTGGGTGAGTGATTCTTGGAAGCCTTTGGTTGTTGGCATCATTGAGCTTTACCCTTGTGCTAAGGGTTTTTTATTGCTTCCTTTGCTTCCTCTAATGATCATGACTTGGTGTTGAGAAATTTGTGGGCTAGGGGAGTTAACTCTGTCTCAGTCAAACCATGGACAACTTTTCACCCTCTTACTGAACCACTCAATGTGCATCCAGTGTGGGTTCGTCTTCCCAATATTCCTCTTCATTTTTGGTAGCATTCTTGTTATGAGGTCATTAGAAACTCTATTGGACACTTCTTGAAGGTGGATGATACCACATCCTTCATGGATCTTCTTACCTTTTCTTTCATTCTAATCGACATGGACATCTATATGACTCTCCCTGGGGATGTGGTTCTTATAGTTGGGGCTAGGCCATGGCCCCCCCTTCATTATCGTAAATGTTTTTCAACTTAGCTACAAATTGTCTTCTCTCGCACCGTAAAGATACTACTACTTGGTGGAAAGATGTGAATGTAGATCATTTGGTTGTTGATTCTTCGGATTCTGATGACTCTTCACATGTTGATGATGACTCCTATCGGGATGGGGTTGTGTCTCTTACTATTGTTGTGGCCTCAGTTGCCCCCTAGGTCCTACTCCTACTAGTGTGGCCTCCTTTGGCCTTGAGGTTTTTATTCATGTTGCTCCTATTCTACAACAATAATCTGCTCCAAGTGTTGATAAACACTCTAAGGGAAATTTTGGGCCCCTTGATCCCACTTGTACTAATGTTCCTAATAGTAGTATTTCCTGGATTGTTGTTTGTCATTGGCGAAAATTTAATTCTTCCCCCCCTAAACTCTTTCGAGTCGAGTTGTGGGTGATTCTTCCCACTCTTGAGTTGGGATCCTAGCTTTCTGATAATGTGTTGTTGATGGTTTTCTTGGCCTTTGTTTTATAACAATGGTCTTCTGACCTACTATTAATGGCTTGTTCGACTTGAGTTTATATAGGGTCAACACTCTTGTTTTGTTGTCTTTTCTTTTATGCTACCTACGCGTTGTTTGTATCTAGGGTCAAAACCCTTGTTTTATTGCTTTTAATATAAAAAACATACAAAACAATTTCAAAGAGTTTATAAATAGTCTCTTACTAAATGCAATAGCCAAAAGATGTTATCATGTATATGTGAATAATGTGAGGCCATGAAAGATTGTGTGCACATAAGCATTTTCAAATAAAAATGTATTAGACTCTCATAGGATGTTTATCATGAAAATAATGAACCTATTAAATGATAGAAATAGAAATACCTAGGAATACATCAGAAATGTAATATAATCACTTTTAATCATATCACTAGGTATACAATCACAAGGAGGTTATAAGATTGGATATAAGTGACCATTATATGCCATGAAAAAAAGTGTTATCATTATGAATTGTGTGGTTCACATGTACATCCATCTTGTCTAAAAGTTACGAACAATATAAAGAAAGGAAGATAGAATCAATCAAACATGTATGGATAGTGGGGTTGGGAGATCCTAACAAACAGGAATAAAAATAAAATAAGGAAAATTTAGGATCTTAAAGAAAACTAAGGATGTCCTAGGGATAAACCTTAAGTGGTGTAAGAAATTTTGGGTTTGTCAAGAAAATAACTACTAATCCTAGACCATAAGGATGTGTGATATATTTTACATTGTGATATATATCTAATCAAATGATAAAAAAACATTGACAATCAAATATGAATCAATAAGAACAAAAAAATTAATTCCTAGAGAAATATAGAACAAGTGCTTACCTATTTTGGTGCAAAGTCAATTTTAGTATTTTTAATTGATGTGATGTTATGTTGTGATTAAAAATTTAAATATAGAATCAAATGATGGGACAATATTCAAACATTAGAAGTGACTTGATACAAAAAAATATTTTGTAAATGTTGTCACAACACATGACCTAGGTAGTCATAGATGTAGATGTGTCATGTAGTCATGTCCTCACTACCTAGCATTGTCCTATATGTTGTTATGGAAACCACAAAATGACGTATTATGCAAAATTGTGGGAGGTTCCTTATGATTATCTAAGGTAGGGCCATTACAAGTTTGAAGATCAAAATTTTAAGAACGAACTCTATTGTAACTAATAAAAAGATACATGAATTTATTTATAAAGAAATAAAGTCAATTTAATTAAACATGAGTTAAACATATAAAAACATTATGAAACATTTTTTTATTAGTTTCTTTCTATATTCATCCATCAAAAAAGTAAAATTGTACACGTATATAGCATGAAGAAATAAAGGACTTTCACTATAGAAGCATTGGCTGAAGAAATAATGGATTTTATGTATGGAAGCATAGGATGAAGAACTGTTAGTTTCTTGAACAATACGTCCATCATGAAAAGAAGGATCCTAATCATATATAGAGATAAATTAATTATTTTACAATTTTTTCTTTATGTATTATACTTATTTAGTGTTCACATACATAGAATGTTTAGTTGTCATTTTAGCCTATTTCTTCAATATTTTCCCTAGCAATATAGATGCCAAGCAACCCTGTTATTGTTTCTAATCAATTTCATGTAATTCTATGAGCTTGCCTCAATTGGGATGCCACTACATTTGTGGTAGCATCCACAAAGTTCCAACTATACAAAACTAGCTTTAAATCAATGATTTTGCAAGTGTTTTTACTTTTCCAAATGACTTCCTTACATGCCACCTTCTAATTCCATCAAATTTTATTTCTATTAATTGAACCCATCCTTCCCCTTTTGAAATAATCTCTTATAATCATGTGAATTTAGTTTTATCTAATAGCTTTCATCTTGTAGTTCTTATTTTCTACCTTCTAAAACTATATTCACAAGTTGGTCTCTATAGAAGCTTGAAGCCATAAAAGGTACCTCCTAAGTATTGCTTGCTAGTTTCCCTTATTGTTTTTTTAATCTCGTTTCCTTATTACCTTTACAACTCCTTTGAAGTCCTTGGAAACTGTTCCTTAAAGCTTGAAGCTAAATTGCTTCTTTCCTTATTTTATTTGTTCTATTCTATAGTTGTTTTCCTTATTACCTATGTAACTCATGTAAAGTCATTTCCTTTTTTAGCTTTTTCCCTTGCCATCAGCATGATACCTTCTTCCTAAAAAATAAATATGTAGGCTCACATTTTAGCCTCTTAACATCTTTACTATTTACATCACTTTTTTATTATCCATACACATATCACTACACACATAATAGATTCATTTAGGCTTTCTCTAGTTTCTTGCACTTAAATTTATTATCCTTAACACAAAGTACACTAGGATAATTTCAGACATCTATAGAGTTTAAATATACCAAAAAAGGGCTTTGATTGAGGCAAGCTCCCAAATTGTCCCAAAATTTTCTTTTATCCTAGTTTCATATCTAACCTACTTTTCTTCTTGCAAACAAATCATATTTCTTATATACATACACAATGAACATTCACAAATCAAATCATGCACAATAAACACTCCCAAGTTAAAGCATCTTACATCTAAAATCTAATGGCCATACAACAAAAGAATACTACCACAACCTTCACAACTTGAAACATTCTTACATCTAAAATCTAATGATCATACAACAAAAGGACACTAACACAACTCTCTTGTATCTGTCACAATCTAGATGCAACCACAATTGCCTAAAAAAAACTAATTGCATATGTTCTCAACATTCTAATACTTTATGTTTTCAATACTAAGACACCTCTACAACTATGTCCTTTTATGTCCATACCTGACTAAGAACTTAAAAAAATTGTATATCACATTCTCCACAATCTTATAGGCTTCCATATTTAATGGACCCTTGAATAAGGGACATTTTCTTCATCCTCCTTTATCTCTCATCCACTTTCTTTTCATGGCATAGTTTTTTTGTTTTTTTTAATATTGTTTTTATTGAAGTAAAACATTAGTATTAATTCGATTAATTCTAAATTATTTTTTACATTTATTTTCTTAAAGGATATAATCTAATTGATAGTTTAATTAGTACACATTTGAAAAGTCAATTAATAGTCTACGCTTATTACCCCTTTCACTATTAATAGGAAGATAGACACTTTGGAAGACATCATCATTGTAATACAATCATTTTGTAGTGCATCGCTATATATCATCACAAGGAGGTAATGAACTTAGATCTAGGTCATTATCATACACCATGCACAAAACGTTTATCATCATCTTGAACCATGTGTTCATTTATATGAATTGTGGTTGAGGGTTTTTGGATAGTCCATACAGAGAAACATATATTATATCAAAAAGTTATGGATTGTAGGATTGGAGGATCCTAAGATGTAGCGACAAAAGCATAATATGGTAGATCTATGATCTTAAAGGAAAAGAAGGATGACCTAGACCAAAGCTCTAAATTGTGTGCAAATGTTGATTTTCACCAAACTATATAGAAAAATATAACAATTCCCAAGTTTGCCCAAATGTGAGGAAATAGAGTGTTAATCTTAAACCCTAAGATGCCTTATATCTCCTACACTAGTATGAAAATTTAATAATAAAAAGTATAAACAAATTGAATCTAAACCAAATGAGCTAAGAATTGATAAGATAGAGAGGGATAACAATACTTAGATGCTTTAGATGATGAGACACTTTTAACCTTTTGATATTGACTTACTATTATTGTGTTGTTACAAGTGATTAAAATATGGATTTGAATTTGGAACATGGACCAAAATACTATGACATATATGCTACAAGATTGTTGGTGATGTGGACAAGGTCATGATCATGCAATCTAATTTTGGAGTGGATAACATCCTTCATCCTAATCCTTATTGTGTGGTCACTTCCTATGTTGATGACTTGTAGGATTTGCTCCACCAACATCTTATGATCCTCATTGAATACAAATTCTATTGATTACTTTATAGGCAAAAAGGTAATCTCCTGAACTTATCTTGGACACAAGTCAAGCCTCTAGATACGAAAATTGAATATCACAAATGTCACACAAGCAAATGTGATATGATGATACCTAATGAACTAGTAAATATGTAAAGATGATGTTTTTAAAACTTTTCTATAATCAAATGCCATTCAAGTGGTTTTGTTATTTCTAGTTGTCTACTAATGACCTAAGAATGTTCATAGGTGCATGACATTAGTTACTCAACTCAAGATTTTTGCTATGTTCACTAATATATTGACTTGAGAACAAGAAAATTACAATTTGAATATGGTGGATTAAATCATTGTATAATCATCAATAGTAAGGTCATGTCATACAACCTAGTCTAAGATAGTAGGGGTACCTAGAGGTGTTGAAGAATATTGGCTAAGTGTATAAAGAGATTTGGCTAGTGGATTAAGAGTAAAGAACTATTTATGTATCAAACAAGTTGAATTGAACAATGCAATGATATTGTCTCTTTAAGGGCAATAAAAAAAACATATTAAAATCTACATTTACAATTTCATTCCTTAAAAGTAAGAGGAATTATCACTTAAATATGAAAAACAATTGTATTATAAATCTGATTATCTATATTTTTAATACAAACAGCAAAAACCTATTAATTTAATATCTAAATAAGACATTTAGCATCAACAAAAATACATTTACAAAATAATAGAACACCTGATTTCAATTGATTTCACATTCATGATGAAATTAAAATCTAAGAATACTACTTAGATATAGAAAGACCCCAAAACGCTGTGTTCTCAAAATTGGAATTTGGAGCCCAACTTACCCAAAGACAATAATTCTAGGAATTTACCCCAACCATCTAAACAGTAGAATGTCAACTCAAACACATTTTTTAATGATCAACAGGTAGGTATCAAAACTCTATCAACAAGTAAAAAGGGAAGATTTTAGGAAGGTTACTGGGAAGGAATGAGGTTTTCTGTTTCAGCAACTGTCCATTTCACAAAGGGCAGTTGTTGAAAGTGTAAAAGTAGATATGGAGTGGCCCATATTTGCTTTGAAACGACAGAGCTCTCTTTCACACAGTTGGCAGATTGAAATGAATGTATGGAAACGTGCAGAGGGAGGAAAAAAAAGATGGGGTAAGGCTGGCTCATTAGTCGAGGTAGCTAGGCCAACTCCCTTCCCTAGTCTCTATCCAATCCATGGGTGGCCGACAATATCGATTCCAAATCTTTTGCACATAAACATAGCAATTCTTGCAAATTGTGACCACTATTGACCCGAGTGTTTCTCAAAATCCTAGCCAGTCATTCATCCATGAAAAAATGGTTAGTGGGCTCTTGATTTCGGTTTCTTCTCGGGATGCTATATTGATGTTTTAATGGCATCTAAATTAGCAATGCAGCACAGGATTTCGATCAAAGAAAAGCATTATATAAACTTGAAAATTAATGATTTCTCTGAACATAAGGCTTTTCCTGTACTGTATGTCTGATTGATTGAAATTTAGATATATAATTTAGATCTAATTAATGGCAGACTGGCTGCTGCCAACAGAGTTCTTTGTGGGCGATACATATAGAGATTAATGGGCTTAACATCTGAAACTTGTTCAATCCTCTATAATTCCTTGGGTACAAAATTCATCAACCTTTCTCCTCTTGATCATGGCAGGCGAAATGCAGAAAATGCTGGCAGGGGAGTGGCATGATCCAGGGGTGCTCTGCCCACTGTTACAGCTGAAGGTAGCATCCAATACCCCACTAGGACTGCAGGGTATAGGGATGTTGCCACTGCTGTTTCTGCACTTTCTTTTCAACCCCACAGAGAAACTGTTGTTGATGGAAGATTCCAGAGATAAGAGGGCTATGCACCCATCAAATGCCTCCTGAACACCCAAATTGATATGAAACGACGATTAGAAAGACAAAAGGAATGTGTAACTTAGTCTTGAACAATTCAACCAAATGTTCTTTCTTTCTTGTGGACGTCATTAAAATCAATCATTCATTCATTCTCACCTTGTCAGTGCTTAGGGCATCTAGCAGGGCGTTCTCGTTCTTGTTAGCATTGATGTGTTCCATTTCCCTGATTGCATACACCATTATAGCAGCAGCGACAACTGATGGAAGATAGCCCAGAAACCTTGAATCTGCATTGAATAATACCCACCATGAGATACCGTGAAAAAGGTTATAGACCACCTGAAATTGGCATTAACTAGATCAGCATACTGCATTGAGTACTTACATACCTTTCAGAGTATTTATTAACAGATCGTTGCAACGCATTATGAAAATCCATCTGTGAGGACTCTCCAAGCTAAGCATACGAGTGGCAAGTTCAATGTAGGAAAGGGTTGTGACAGAGGTCATTCGCCATTGGAGGGAGCTGAGCACAAGGAGCTCCATTCTCTGAATGGTGCGAGATTCAAATATGTACTTGGCCTCCTCAACCTGGTCACATTGTTTACATTCATTACAGCTTTGAGTATGCAATCCAATGAAAAGCAAAAGGAACTTGGTACTTACATTTTCACTATCTCTATGTACATACATCGAAGCTAAAGCATAAATTACCTGCAGGTCGAGGAGGAGGGGAACCTCGATCTCCTCCACTTTGGCAGCCAAGGATAGGCAAGTCACAGCTGTAAGTTGGGTCATCCAGGGCTTATCTTCCTGCATTGCATTTCTCCATTGTTAAACCTTAAGAGAGAAAATGCTACAAGATAAAAAAATTACTGACATCACCACAAGAACCCATTTATCCAGTGTTCCAACAGATAATGTTACAGGATCATAAGTTTTATAGACATTATCACAAGAACCCACATGTCCAATATTATGACAGTAAATGCTACAAATCTATAATTTCAGAGACAATCACAAGAATCCACAAACCCAATATGAAGACAGTAAATGCACAAGCTACAATTTTACAAGAATCCACATGCCCACTACTAAGACAATAAATGCACAAGTTACAATTTCAGAGACATGATCAGAAGAAACCATGGGCTTCTCAATACCTGCAAGCAAGTTGTAGACAGAAACCGATCGAGGTAGTTTATTGACAGCACTGCAGTAGCCAGACTGAAGCCATAATGGGCATGAACCTAAACACACACATTAATGCACACAATGTCATCTAAACAGCCAACTGTAAACAAATGGACAACACTACATAAATCAATACAATGTAGTACATTGTAAGCCCATTTCTATATTGATAATGGGTATGTGATGAACCTTCAAAATCCAGCTGACAGCGTCCTGACGAGCTCTAGCTTCAAAACTATTGGTTTCAAGTGTTTCCATATACCCAGGGCGAGGAACATAGAGCCTTTCCTTTTCTGCAAGAGCCTTGAGCTCTTCGCCATTATCCCACAACTGTTGGTCACCGATGCAGCTGGCAATGTAACCAGGATCCGGATTGTGGTGTTCCTGATCTTGATAAAAATTTCCAGTTTCTTCATCATCATCATGATCATCCCAACCCAGAGCATCTTCAGCACAATACAGACTAGAAGCACAGTCTATGCTGGGTGCCATGACCATCCCCCTCTAATAAATACCACCACCCCTGTGCCTCTGCTGATCTCATTCCTCATCAACGGCCCACCCTACATACCCCACCATTTTTCCTGCTATTTTAATCCAGCTTCAGTGAAATGAATGTCATGGGTATCCTTCCAAATGTTAGTCTTCTTCAGATATATACTGAGCCTCTAGAATGATGGCCACTGTGTGCAATGTCAGAGCAATGGATCAGTGAAAATCAAATCCATAAGAAACAGGGCATCAATGGCAGCTTGGGCTCAGGAAAAGAGAAGGCAGTTCAGCCAGTATAATAAGCAAGGAGTCTAGACAATACTGATTTAGGGCTAGTCAGAGCCCATCTTCTCTTCTTCCGCCTCCTGCCATGACTATTTCTTGCTCTATAAAAACCCCCCAACCCATCAACAAACTAAACCAAAACAAAAGAAAACAACAACACATTTTCCATCCCGATGTATTTTATCATGCCTTGCCCCTATTCAACCATCTATTTCCTTATTATAATCATGTGTATATAGCCTGTCATGTGTATATAGCAATGTCTCATTCATCTCCTACAATCTGTATAAGAAACTGTGCGCTCAATGATAAAAACATACACGTATGCACAAACAAAGCAATAATTTTTATTATTAAGTTTGTTGGTATTGTGGGTGTTTTGCAGTGGAGATTGTACTATATCTTCCTATTCTTCTGAAGACCTTTCGACTGCCTACGGAGGCGACTTGAGAGGCCTGTTTGGCCGTCGGTCAAACACATTAACGTCGACTCACATGCAGCCATGAGTAGATGTTTGAAATTGGGAATACATATATACATTGTATATATCGATGTTGGAATCTGTGATGGGATTGGACTTGGGGTGGGTGGATCATTTGTATCAAACGATGCACCTCTTCCCACGAAAATCTCCAACATTGTCAACACGCTTCTGACAAAAATGGCAACTGTCTACTTTTTTTCTCTTTATTTTCTCTCAACCTATGCATACCTATCTCTTCATTATTTTCCTAACACCTAAAAGAGTGTTGAAATGGTCTCTTCCCATGCATAGGTCTCTAAAGCTTTGCTTTTTTTATTTATTTCTCATACTAACTCTTTTTTATATATGGGATTAGATGAGTGAAATAAAATTTGTGGAGGTTTGTTTCAATTAAGTTCGGTTTTTAGATGTCGATATTGGTATGGTGTGAAGTTGTGGTGTTGTTGTTCTTGTTATCAAGCTTCAAACTTCATTGAAGTGTAATTGTTGAATGGTTACATTGGGGATGAGGTTTAATGGACCGAATCCTCCTGCGTGTGACTGCTTAGCCAAAGGCGACTTGTGGTTTAGATGTATGCTTACTCAATTGTTGTAATCCATTATATAAAGATAGAGATAGAGATGTCGACATCTATGTATTTCGACTTGTTTATATATATATATATATATATATATATATATATTTTGAGAAAGTCTTTATTATTTAATTATGTAAATACTTCCTTTTAAACGATTGTTAAGGTATTATTTTCACTAAATTTGATATTATTGGATTTATAATTATTGTAATTTTTCAAAAGGTATTTTATAATATATAATTTTAAATGGGTAGTCAATGTTTCAATTGACTTCTTTACATATTTATAATAAGTATTAAAATCTTTTGTGTGACTAGCACAATGTAGGATCTATTCTAGTTGTCACCACAAGGATTTTAGTTAATGGGGTCTTGTAGACATTAACATGGACAAACTTCCTTTAAATAATCTTTCATTGATTTGCCAAATCTTTCTACAATGGAGATAAATAGGGGTATCAAGGATGAGATTATAGAGCTTGCCTATGGTACAAATAGATAGAACTTTGGGAACCTCTTTCCTCTAATCCTTAACACTATTACAATACATATTTTCATTTTGAGGATACAATAATACAACTATTACATTGCACTAAGCATTATTTTCCCTATAATGTGATGATCCATTTGACACATTATAGAGTTTGTTTGCATCCCCTTCATATAGAGATCAATCACTAGATACATTATATTTTTTTCGTATTTAATTGATAGATCATGAAACCCTTTTTAGATGATCTCCTTAACCATGAGATTAAGGAGGTGATTATTTTACCTGTTTAGGGACCTATATAATTCTCTCAAATGAAGATCAAAATGATCAAATTTCTAAGAACACCTTAAATGTGGTGTGTAGAAGGACCACGGAAAAATTTAAAGGTTGCATTTTTCGTTTGTGGATAGAACTATTATGCTAATAAATACCCTCAAAAGATGATTAATAAGTAATTGGGGTTGTGACACCCAAAGCTTACATTTTGAATTGGCTTCTACAATGCACCATTAACAAAATGAGGTAATTAGATCATGAGCATGAATTATTAAGTTGAAGAAATTTCACAAGCATAGTAGATGTTGATATGAATGGGCTTAGTTTAGTCACTCATAAAAATATTATAATAAATTTAGATGATCATTGAAAATAATTTAAATTTTTTGGAAACCAAATTCAAATCCTTAAAATGACATCTAGGGTGGAAATTTAAGTGTCAACTCTTGCTATTCAACTTTTTAATGTACTTCAATATTTTATTGATAAAAAAGTAGAACATAATTGATAAATGCATTCAAAAGTTGAAAATATCAAGTATATGTATGTATGTGTGTATGTATAGTCAATAAAAAAAGTGGAGTCTAATAATAAGTGTTGTATGTCAACACATTTCACTTCAAATATTTGTTAAGATTTGATTTACAATTTTTTTAATGTATGACCTTAAGTTTCAAGTTCATAATATAAAATTTAAAAATAAAAATAAAAAATGAATTTCCTATATAAAGTGGAGGCCTGTAAACCTCAAATTTTAAATTTTAAGTAATTAAATTGTAGTGTTAGTATTACAAAAAACTGCATCTAATTATTATTTTTATTTATTTTAAATACAAATATAGAATACACTAAAAATCTCATATCTTCAGTTTACCCCATTTCAAAATTTAAAACATACATATGATTCAAGTTAAAAAGTTGGATCAATATTGTCCGTTTCCTTTATAATTAGTGTGATATAGTTTTGTGCTTTCATCATCCACCGTTCTGATTTCAATATGAAAAAAAATTGGTAAGATTATTTAAAATACTCTATGGATAAATTTGCTACAATTAAAGAGGTGAGTGCATTGCTAGACTTTTTCTCTCTCATAAGTTGAGTTTGGCAAGGTAAGTTGTCTAATCATCAATTTTTTTCAAAGACTTCTACATGCTACCTTACAAATAGAAATCTTAGTGGAGAGAGAGAGCACATCAAAACTAATTAACTACTTCTCATCATCTAATCTCTTATTATTGATAATCATAGGAAAAATAGTTATCATAAATAATCGAAAATTATAATCTTCTTTTTTTTTTAAATGTCACTAATTTATAAAGATAATTTTTCAAATCACAACTAAACAACACACCAATTTGTGTATAAGATACCTTCACAAATAGTCCACAAACATATTATTTTTCACTTACCCTAATCCCCTTTAAATCAAATGATCTTCATCATAGAGTACAAATGCATTTAGAGCCATACCAAGTCAACTAAATTAGAGTTTATAGTGTCCATTATGATCTTGGAAGGACTATTAACTTTATACAATTTGAGGACTTTATAAATTCTAAGTGATAATATTCTTAATGTGGTTTTATAATGATAAGATTTTAATATTTTTGGTAATTCAATAAAAAGACTATTAACTTTATACAATTTGAGGACTTTATAAATTCTAAGTAATAATATTCTTAATGTGGTTTTATAATGATAAGATTTTAATATTTTTGGTAATTCAATAAAAAGAAATGAAGGTGGGATTTTATCATATTTCTTTATTTGAATGATGTATCATAATTATTATCTTAAAGGTAAATGTAAAATATCTTATGTAATTTTTTTTGTGCTCGTAAATTATGAAAAACTTATTGTATATAGCTCCCACTTATTTGTAGGCAATCAAACCTTTTAGTCTAGTGTTTAGCTTCGTTTAGAACTTTTTAAACATTATTCTTAATTAATTTTGTTAATATCAAACTTGAAATAATATTTAGTTTATAAAAGGTTCTTCACTCACATCTTGAAATGTTGCTTTTAGATCATTGAACATATTTTAAATCACCACACAATCTTATCATATTTCTTTGGCCACTTTATTTAAGACAGAAATCACAACATTCTCAATATTAATTGAAGTAATTAAAAAAAATAAAGTTATAATATAAAAGAGCTCAATACATTATATATTAGATATATGACATTGTAGATGGTAATGAAATAAGAAAAAATACTATAAGTCCTCAATAACTGGAGAGCTAGTTTTTTATATCCATTTTATTAGTAATTTATTGTAAGATGTGATAGATATTATGAATGTATTAATAAATACCTAAAAGTAAACTATGAATTTGTTTGTTTATTTAATAGTTTTTGATAATAAAAGCAGCCAAAAACGAGGGGGCTGACCCATGGGTACAATTAAGAGAACAATGGAAGGACCATTGTCCACAAACAATCAACACAGAAGCAACCTTTTACCTCTATCAAAAACAAAAACCATCTTACGAGAGTTTATCAGCAATAAAATACTACCAGTCAGAGTATACTTCCAGTGCCACGTAGGGCTATAAGCATTAAAATATAAACATAAGCCGAAACTAGACCTATCCAACCTACTACACCGCATAGACAAAAAACTTCTCCACATGCAGAAAATTAATTCATTTTCCCACGGCTCTTCTTAGGGAACAACTTCTTAGCCCATTCCTTAGTGAGGAACTTGAACAGGCCTTTAAAGTCCTCGTCCTCCTTGCCTTTACCTTTGTCCGCGCTATCTTGCAAAAGGCACAGAGTAGTGGTCGAGCATCTCATGACATTCAGAGCGAATTTAGACACATCATGCATCTTGGACTCCGTCGCCTCCAGTCTGCTGGTAATCACTTGTAGGTTGTCAAAGAGGGCTTCTATCTTTTTCCCGAGCTCTGCCAGGTTGGGATTTTCTTCCTTCACACTACTGGCCTCTTCAACAACTAGCATTTTCTCAATCCTGAAGGTCGAGGAAGGGAAATTGGCTGGTTCTGGACTCATAGAGGTGGTCGGGCTTTCAGAAACATGGGTTGAGCTCATAGAAAGGGGGGAATGTTTGTGCTGGGGCTGGGGGGTTTTATCAGTTGGAATGGAGTTGCCCGTGTCGTGTGAGGAGGAGGGGTCTCTTAGGAATTTATTAGAGGGTTTAGAGGCCAATCTGCTAGAGCGGCGAGGCGTGTTGGTGTCTTCGGTAAAGTCCGGGTCCGAATCAATTTCTTGGATTTTAACTTTTTTAGGGGTTCTGACCTCCTCCGAGGAGTGATTCTTGGTTTTCTTGCTAGAGGAGCCAAGTTCCGTGCAACGGGGGCTTGAATCATTAATGGCCAGAGGTTGGGTCGAGGGGCTAACATTCTGCACAGAAATGGAATGGGGCGGGCAGAGGGCGAGGTGGAAGTTGAAAAGGCAGAGCATAAGGCCCTAGTGCAGGATAGGAAAGTATTTTCCTTTCTTTTTGGCATCAGCTATATCTTTAACGTTAGCATCCATCGATTGCAATAAAAAGAACGAAATGGAAATGAGGTCTTTGTTCCTCAAATGGTTCAGGAAGGGGAGGTGGTAGTAGTAGAAAATGCCATACCTACCTTCGAGCGTAAAATACTTCATCACTATGTAGCAGACTTCGTCCCAAGGGTGTGGGAGTTCCTCTTTGTTAAAGCCTCCGGCCCTCTTGACAGGGTTCTCGCCGTGGCGGAAAAACTGGTTAAGGCTGGTAGAGTCCATAATGCGACTCTGTTTTTTCCATTTTCTACCCTCCATTGAGAGGCCAGTAGCCTAGGCTATGACCTCTTCATTTATTTCAAAGGAGATTCCCCCCACAGTCACCCTTCTGTCCTCCCAGGAGGACACGAATTGTTTAGAGAGTCTCTCATCGTTGCCCTTCATGTTCTCCATGAATTTGTCAATGCCTCCTTCGGTGCACACGAACCAGGCCGTTGGTTTGGCTTTGAACTCCTCAACTTTGTTGGGTTCCAGTCTGAGCCTGTCCCCCCCATTTTAGAATCCTCCAGCTTCTCTATTTGAAAATGACAGAAAGCCAGAACGTAGAGCCGAAGCAAACTCAAGACGAAATGGTTAGGGAAAATGTGCCAGACTTGGGTTAAACGGTCGTAATAATCATAGTGATTATTATCCTTTAAGGTCTCGTAGATATCGCTGGCTGGAGATCTACTCGAAGCGTGCAAGCCTTTACTCGGGCCAATGTGAGTTGACAACTCTTTACTCGGGGCAATGTGAGTTGACAGCTCCCTAGCGCCGCCTTTGCCGTCACCAGTTAGCACCATTCGAGTCATAAATGAATGGTAATCATTCCTGATGTCAGTCCTTTCTTTATAAATTGATCCCTTGTGGTAGTGATGACTCCGCATACCTCTGCTACGTGTCCGTCTATGGTAGAAATTGGCAGGATCTTTGCGCCAATTTGAAAAAATTAACACATTTTCCTTCATCATTGGGCGGAAGGGTTAGTCATTTCTTGGCACAAGGCTTTTTCCTTATCCAAGATTTCCTTAACAGTGATTGGCAGCAGATTGGGGTTCCTCTAGCATCGTAAGCCCATCTGCAGCCTTCCTTCAGCTGCCATAGAATCTGTCGCTCTATTTCCTTCTCTGAAGATGTGGTCTACGGTGAAGTCCTCCATTTTGATCAGCAAGTGCCTGATATCCCTCGGAATGGGTTCCACTCTCCATCTAGCTGAAGCATTCCCTTTGATAGAGTCAATAATAACTTGAGAGTCTCCTTCGATTTCCAGATGCTTTATTCCTATGTCGTTAGCCATTTTCAGCCCCTAGAGGAGGGCCATTCCCTCAGCTTGAGTGATCGAACTTTCACTGAGGTTGTCAGCATAGGCTACAACCATGTTCCCTAGATGATCCCTGATGACTCCACCACTAGCCTAATTGTTGCATTGAGCAGAGTCATCAAAATTCAATTTAAACTAGTAAATTCTGGGGGAAGACCACCTAGTCATCTGTCTCTTTTTCTTGGTGTTGTTGTTGAAACGATCAAAGCCAGGGGGAGCTTCCAGCTGCCAGTGATCTTCTTATCCATCTCATCAGGAGGATAGGGGGGATTTTCCAATTTGTATCTTCTAGATTCTCAGATATCAACTTAAAGCAGGTGAGGGCAACAGAGTCCGGAGGGGTCTCAGTGTCTCTGGAAATTTTGTTGTTTCTCTCCTTCCACAAAGCCCAGCAAATGTGCGGAGGAATTTGTTTCCAAAGTTGAATGATGAGGGGATGATGGGAAGGGGGGTTCCAATCAAACACATTTTTTTTTATATTCTTGTGGAAGACCCAACATAGACCACATTTCTGAAGAGTGACAGACCAAATGTGAGCCGCAAAGGGACATGGAATAAAAAGGTGCTCAATAGATTCCTCATCCTTTTTACATAAGTTGCATCTATTGGGGAGATGGAATCCCCTCTTTTTCAAGTTATCAAGTGTGAGGGTTTTGCCATGCATGAGGGACCACCAAAAGAAATTAATTTTGGGAATTAACTGAGGGTTCCAGAGTTTCTTCCAACCTTCCGCATCCATAGGGTGTTTTAGGAGCTGAGAGTATGCAGATTTGACCGAGAATTGGCCTGATTGTGTCTCTTTCCAGATGAAGCTGTCTTCGTTCATGGTCATGGGAATTCTAGTTTTCAGCAATAAGAGTTGCAACTCCTGAGCCATGGGGACCAGGTTCGGTTGATTGCTGTAGATTGGGACTAAGTCCTTCCAACCACTTCCTGGGACCAAATAATCCGTAGCATAATCCCCCAGGATAGCCTTGAAATGGTTCCTGATTTGATGGAAGCGAGTGTTGATTAACGGTCTATCTTCCATCCAAAAGTCCTCCCAGAATCTCACCTTTTTGCCATCTCCAAGCTGCCACTTCAAACCTTCTCTGACCATCACTCTGTTCTTTAGGATGTTGTTCCATAATTTGGAGCCCTAGGGAAGGTCAGAAGTGTTCAGATTATAAAAGAAATGCTCCAGGTCCAAATACTTAGCTTTGATGATGTTGCACCAGTCTGCCTCCCCTTTAGCCAAGGTCCATCCCACCTTGGCAATTAGCGCCTTATTGAGGGCATTGATCTTTCGTATACCCAAACCTCCCAGAGATTTGGGTAAACAAACAATATCCCAGTTGACCAGAGCCGGACGTTTTTTTCCCTCTAAGCCAGTCCATAAAAAGTTTTCTTGAATTTTTTCAAGTTTTTCACCCATGGTCCCTGATATTTTGAACATGGAGAGGAAGTAGACCGAAATTCCCTGTAGGGAGGCTGCAAGGAGCTGGAGCTTCCTCGCACTACTGAGAAATTTCCCTTTCCATCCCACAAGCTTTTTCTGCATTCTTTCCAAGATAGAGTTCCAGAAGGTGGGGGTGACTTCCTTGACCGTGAGAGGGAGCCCCAGGTAGGTCCCCGGGAGAGTAGCCATTTCGCATCTGAGGATGGAGAGGATTCTGAATTGGAGGTCATTTGGAGTATTGAAGAAGTAGATATTACTCTTCTCATAGTTGATGCATTGTCCCAACGCCTTGGCATAGTCCTCCAGAAGGGTCTTCCATCCTTTAGCCTCCATGACAAAAGTTCTGCCAAAAAGGAAAGTGTCATCCACGAACTGCTGGATATTAGTAGGGGGGAGCGTGGAGGTCGCTTTGAATCCTTGAAGCCTACCATTGGTGACTAGATGAGTCACATTTCTATTTAGGACTTCAGCTATCATGATAAAAAGATAAGGGGATAAGGGGTCGCCCTGCCGGATACCCTTCTCAGCTTTGAAGCCTCCCCTAGGAGTCCCATTAATCAGGATTGAGAATTGGACTGTGGTAACACATTCACAAATCATATCCTGAGAATTGGACTGTGGTAACACATTCACGAATCATATCCTGAGAATTGGACTGTGGTAACACATTCACGAATCATACTCACCATTTTTTGGTTGAATCCCAGTTTTAGGAGCACTTTGAAAAGAAATTCCCAATCAACCTTGTCATAAGCTTTTGATATATCAAGTTTAAAGGCCATAACGGGTAATTTGCTCCTATCCATGGAATGGATTATCTCATGAGTTGTGATGGCGGAATCTAGAATTTGTCGTCCCGGGACAAAGCCTTTCTAAGACAGACTGATAAATTTTTCCAGGAAGGGTTTAATTTTGTTTACAATGACCTTGGAGAGAATCTTGTAAATGGTATTGCAGAGGCTTATGGGATGATACTCCTTCAGGCAGCTGGGAGTGGTGGTCTTGGGGATGAGGACAATGAAAGTGTTGTTGATCTTTTTTAGCAATCTCCCCATTTTGAAGAAATCTTGGACAGCTTTAGTAACATCATAGCTAACAATATCCCAAAAGTCCTGGAAGAAGGCCGGGGGGAAACCATTCGGGCCTAATGTTTTATAAGCTCCCATAGCAAAGACCGCCCTGTGAACTTCCTCAGTAGAGATGGGGGACAGGAGTTGCCGGTTGTTGTCCTCCTCAATGGCCATCGACAGTTTACTAATGAGGCAGTACTGGAGCAGCGAAGCCGTTCCACCGTCCGCATACAGACTAGTGAAAAAGTCCACCGCGTTCTGTCCAATCAAAGAGTCATCAAAAATCTCCTGGCCAGTTTCATCTTTAATACTTTTGATGTAGTTCCTCCTCTTGTGGTTAGAAGCCGATCTATGGAAGAAAGCAGAATTTATGTCCCCTTCTTTCAACCACTGGATCCTGGATCTTTGTTTCCAGTACACTTCCTCCCTGGCAAGGATATTTTTCCAGCTTTTGCGACAATCTTCCTCCTCCTTCAAAATGGGGTCCAGGGGGTTACCAGTAGCCATTAAAATTTGAAGTTGTTCCAGTCTGGATCCCAAGTCCTTTTTTCTTTTAAAGATGTCTCCAAAGGTGTTCCTGTTCCACCCTTTGACTTCCCTGCTGATTAACTTTAGTTTCTCCATAATTCTGAACATGGCAGTCCCTTGGATCGGGGTGGACCACCAACCTCTAACCAAATCCTTGAAGTCAGGATAGGAGGCCCGCATGATTTCATAGCAGAAGGGGGGGGGGACCCTGGTAGGGTCTGTCTTTCCAATGGAGAAGAAGGGGGTTGTGATCAGACGTCATCCTTGGGAGGGATTTTAGGAAGGAGCTCGTTCCCAAATCCCAGTTGGTGGAGATCAGGAATCTATCCAATCTGACTTGGATGAGGTGTTTGCCTTTCTTGTTATTCGACCAAGTGAAGGGGGCACCCTGAAGGTCAATATCCACTAGGTTTGAAGCATTGATGAAGCTGGCTAGGTCTCTCATGCTGTTAGAGAAATCCTCCAGGCCACCACACTTCTTGGAAGGGTAGAGGGCGGCATTGAAATCCCTAGCAAGCATAAACCGGTCCTTCTGATTAGTCATAATGATATTAGAGATTTCCTCCCACGGGATCTGTCTTCCCGCCCTAGAGTTGGGAGCATAGATGTTGATCATCTGCCAGCAAAGATCACCATAGTGGAGAGAAAACCGCTAGGAAATTTTGGGAGCTAGCGAATAGCTTGCCTTTTATTTTAATGGGATTCCACAGGGTAGCAATACCTCTAGATGCACCTAAGGCGTCAACATACAGGTAGTCCGCTCCAGGCCAAAGTTTACCAGCAATCGCAGTGAAGGTTTGGGAAGGCATCTTAACTTCTTGAATTAGACAGATGTCGATTTTCATCTCAATAATGAGTTGTTTTATGGCGAACTGCTTCTAGGGGCTGTTCAGACCCCTTATGTTCCAAGAGAGGAACTTCATTTCTTACTTTTGCTAAGTTCGTCTGGGGTTAGTTGTCTACCATTTGCAATGTCCCTTGCCATAACCTTGTGTCTCAGGACTCTTACTATAGGTCTCCCAACTTTGCTTTCATTTCCCCCCACATCAACTTTCGTGGCTTTGACTTTCTTCTTCTGGGTTATCTATTCTTCATTATCCGTTTGAGGAGAACACGGGGGGGATACTTTCAGCAGAGTTGCCAGGAAGTTTCCAGAGTACTCCTCTCCATCCCCAGCTGTAGGGGAGGAAGGGGTTGAAGTGGTGGGCAAGGTACTTCCAATCTTGAGAGGTTTAACCACAGCTGGGGTGGGGTCAAGGAGGGCATGGGGTGAGGGGGAAGCAGAAGGGCGAGGGATGGGGGACATGACGAGGGCTATCGCCTGAGGGATCTCCCCCTCTTCCAGGGGGTAGTTTGAGTTTTTGGTTGGGTCAGCTAGGGATTTTAAGATCTCAAGGATCTTGTCTGTGTGCTGGTAATCTTCAGGAATAACATTCTCAGTAGTCAGCTCAGGAGGGGCCGAGGATGACGGGTCACCAAGGTTGATGGGTTCAGCCCAGATGGCTTTATTCTTGATCTTGGGTTCTACTACCACAGGGGCTTTACAATCAGTATAGGAATGCCCCTAAGTATTACACTTCTGACAGTACAGGGTGGCATTTTCGTAAACAATGGCCTGGGACCATTTTCCCCATTTGGACTTTAGGGAGATAAAGTTTGGGAGGGCTTTGTTAATCGTAACATTGACACAAAAGCGAGCATACACCAACCTGGACTTGTTGAGAGTGACCGAGTCCACTACAACAAAGCAACCAAATGAGTTTCCTATACATCGGAAGATTTGTTCATCCTAGAACTCCAAAGGGAGTCCAGGTAACCTAACCCACACGGGGGCCATGTGGTTTAGTTCTGCAGAGGGGTCAAACCCAGGTTTCCATTTAGCCATGGTTAGGAAGTGCTTTCCATAAGCCTAGGACCCTGACAAGACATAAATCAGATCCTCCTCAGTGATAAATTTGAATAGAAAGAGTCCCCCTGACATGGCTGAAACCTCCAGGCTTCCTTTTAGCTTCCAACGTGATTTTGCCCAATGCCTGACCATGTCGATAAAAGGTCGGAAGGAGAAGAAATGACCAACTATTGCTAGGTGAAGGGAGGCGGTGATTTTGTCCATTAGGTTGTCTGGGAGTTTGATTTCTGTTCCGTCTTCCGTTTGGGAGAAGGAGGCCACAACATCAAGAGGGAACAAATTTGTTGACCCAAGGAGGGCTTTCTTCTAGCTAGACTTGGGATTCACCTCCATAGTATCCTTATCTGTCTAACCGGCAGAAGTTTCTGGTTCGGGATGGGGTATATTCCTTTCCTCCCCTTTCGATCCAGAATCAATCAGACTTGGAGAAGTGGAAAGGGTGTGAAGACTGTCATTTTCTTCCGTATGGTCCGCAGAACGTGGGGACCCCGCAACAGGCCCAGAGGCATGCGCTCCGACCGTGGAATCGGGCGTTGGGTCTAGCAAGGGAGGGGGGGCCTCCCCAGAGGGGGCGGACATCCAGGCACATAGAATCTCAAAATGGGCGGGAGAGTTGTTTATTTAATAGTTGGTGAGGGTTTGACATCAACATTAACAAACAACTCACCAACGATTTAAATTATTCTTAATAAATAACTTTACTAAAATTATCAATATTTATAAACACTACAAATAACTCATCAAATAAACTCAAAACAATCACTTTAAAAATAATCAATCTTTATACCATTAAAAACTAAATTACCAATAATTTTTAACAAATTATATAATAATTAAAATTTTATAAATTAAGGAACATCATTTTAGAATGCAATAACTTAAAAATAAAATTAAAAAACATATCGATAATGACTGTTCTTAAACTAAAAAACACTAAATACAAGTTACTTAAATATGTGTTTTATAAAATAAAATAATAAATAGAAATAGCGGATAAAGATTCTTTTTAGATTTTAAATGGAACAAAAAATAAATCATTTTGAAAAATAGTATTTGAAATTATCTTGAATCAAATTTAAAAAGTTGTTTTTGCATACAAGCAAATCGAGAAACATATGATCAACATATACATGGATTGTGGAAATCTGTTGTCGTTAAGTTATTTTTGCTTTCATGTTAGTATAGAGATTCAATTTATCTTAAAGAATATTTTTGAATTACCCTGGAATATCTCCAACTGGAAGTGATGCTTACTCTTGAAATGGAAGGAATGGACGAGGTGGTGACTAGGAAGCTAGGACAAAAAGGGCTTCAATAGATGAAACCGCGAGTGTTGCTATATACGTGACATGATCATATGGATGTTCAAAATAGTATTTAATTTGAATTGGCAAGTTCAGTTCAATAAAGTCTTTTTCATAGATCCGATCTCGGGTGACCTTCCCGCAAAAACTCTAATTGCATTTACAAGACCCGCAAAGATACTAGAATGACTTAAAATAAAACATCCTAATATCTCTGGACATTTTCTATATAAAGGTCAGTCTTCAATAAATAATTATGCAATACTTTTCATCATTCCACCCATAAAAAATAGAGATACAAAGTAAAAATAACTATAAAATAAGTACTAGAATCACATAATTTATACATCAAACAATCACCAAAATACTATTATAACCATCCATTAAATTAATAGAAAGGTAAATGCAAGTCAAAAAAGTGCTAAACAGGTACTTTTTAGCTTAAAAAACAAATCCCTGCAAGCAGGATTTCTCTATCTGCCAAGTTTAAAGTAAGATGGTAAATATCCCTGAAAGGCGAGAAAGAAAAGAGTACTCTACTGAGCTCTGAAATCTGACATTTTTCATCTACCCCATCGCCGCCATTCGCCATGAAAGACTCCTGGATAACACCTGCTGGGTCCCTCACAGAGGCAAAAAAAAAAGTTTAAGCAAAAACCATTCATTAATCCCCTAAATCCCCATTAAAGAAAACCAGATCAGAAGAGATAAGGTATGATATAAATGGTGTATTTTGGGTATTGGAAAGAAAGTCGAGGGTGCCAGCAAAGGTGCACTCGCTCTGCTTTTGTGTTTTCAGAGGCACGAATATCAATGCGGCAGAAAAACAAATTGAAATCTGTGAAGTGTTGTGCACTGTGCATTTGAAAACAATGATTGTGTGGAAAAACATGTAATTAGGTAATGGACTCCAGCCAGATGATGTTTTTATTACAAGGAGGAATTGGAATTCCACTATCCACCGTCTGCATCATTTCTTGACCGGTCAAAATGCACTATTTTTCCTTCCTTTTGACCACCCATGTTCAAATCCACTGTCACACCAATTGAGTATCAGATTTTAATGGCTTCCATCTTGGTTTGGGGATCTCATTTCAGGGGACCCATCTCAGGACAAGGTACCTTCATTGGAAAAATAATAATGGCTTAGATTTTTCTTCTTTTCACTTTTTTGTATTCATGAAACTTGGGGGAGGTTATAACTGGAATAACTTGTTTGTTCCTTGAGAAGAATTGTATATAACATTTTAAGTGTTTAAATCTTTGTCATTTATCATTATGTTAGTTGGGATGTTATAATTGGAATAACTTGTTTGGTTGTTAAGAGGAATTGGATACAACATTTCAAGTGCTCAAATCTTTGTCATTTATCATTACACAAGTTGGGGAGGTTATAATAGGAATATCTTACTTGGGTCGCTTAGAGGAATTGGATACAACATTTTGAGTGCTCAAATCTTTGTCATTTATCATTACACAAGTAGGGGAGGTTATAATTGGAATATCTTATTTGGGTCAAATAGAAGAATTGGATACAACATTTTAAGTGCTTAAATATGTCATTTATCATTACGCAAGTTGGGGATGTTATAAATGGGATATCTTAATGGGGTTGCTTAAAGGAATTGGATTCAAAATTTTAAGTGTTTAAATCTTTGTCACTTATAATTACACATGCACTCATGCACTATTATTGGCTACTGTCTAAATTAAATGATTTATTTTGCTCCTATATTCTTTTGGTAACACTTAATTTTAAAATTAATATTATTTATTAACTAAATAGTAATTTTCAAATTAATCTCGTCTTTTACCTTTGTGTATTCATGTAAGTTGGGGAGCTTATTATTGGAATAACTTGTTTGGTCGTTGAGAGCAATTGCATACAACATTTTAAGTGCTTGAATCTTTGTCAAGTCGGGGATATTATAATTGGAACATCTTATTTGGGTTGTTTAAAGAAATTACATTCAGCATTTTGAGTGCTTAAATCTTTGTCATTTGTCATTACACACGCACTTATGCACTATTATTGGCTATTGTCTAGATTAAATGCTTTGTTGTGCATCTCTACTCTATTGGTAACACTTGAATTTAAAAATAATTATTATTTACTAAGTATTAATTTTCAAATTCATCTCTTTTACTTTTTTGTATTGATGTGAGTTGGGGAGGTTTCAATTGAAAAATCTTATTTGAATTCATTGAGAGTAATTGGATTCAACTTTTAAGTGCTTAAATCTTTGTCATTTATCATTACACATGCACTCATGTACCATTATTGGCTACTGTCTAAATTAAATGGTTTGTTGTGCATCTATATTCTTTTGGTAGCACTTAATTGCAAAATCAATCATTATTTAGTAAGTCTTAATTTTCGAATTAATCTTTTCTTTTACTTTTTTTTTTTTTATATTGATGGGAGTTGGGAAGGTTTTAATTAAAATATCATATTTAAGTTCATTGAAAGAAATTGGACTACATAGATTTTAAGTGCCCAAATCCTTGTCACTTATCATTACACATGCACTCATGCACTATTATTAGCTACTATCCAAATTAAATGGTTTGTTGTGCATCTCTACTCTTTTGTTAACACTTAATTTTAAAATCAATCATTGTTTATTAACTAAGTATTAATTTTCACATTAAACTTTTCTTTTTTACTTTTTTTTGTGTTGATGGGAGTTGGAGAGGTTTTAATTGAAATATCTTATTTGGGTTCTTTGAGAGGAATTGGACCACAAACATTTTAAGTGCTTAAATCTTTGTCACTTATCATTGCACATGCACCCATGCACTATTATTGGCTACTATCCAAATTAAATGGTTTGTTGTGCATCTATATTCTTTTGGTAAAACTTAATTTTAAAATTTATCATTATGTACTAACTAAGTATTAATTTTCAAATTAATCTTTTCTTTTACTTTTTTGTATTGATGGAAGTTGGGGAGGTTATAATGGGAATATTTTATTTGGGTTGTTTAAAGGAATTGGATTCAACATTTTAAGTGCTTAAATCTTTGTCACTAATTATTACACGTGCACTCATGTACTATTATTGGCTAATGTCTAAATTAAATGGTTTGTTGTGCAACTCTACTCTTTCTAGTAATGCTTAACTTCAAAAATAATAATAATTTATTAACTAAGTATTAATCGATCACGCATTCACACACACTCATACACATTACTCGCTACAATCTAAATTAAATAGTTTGTTGTGCGACTTTACTCTATTCAATACCACTTAATTTTAAAATTGATCATTATTTATTAACTAAGCATTAATCGATCACATATTGAGTTTTTTAAATCTTTGTCACTAATTACACACACACACACTCACTACTGACTAATGTCTAAATTAAATGGTTTGTTGCACATCTCTACTCTTTTTAGGAATATTTTATTTTCAAACTAATCATTGTTTATTAAATAACTATTTGTTGACAATGCATTGAAAATTTTAGTTACTTTATATGAAATGTATATGTTGTGATATTTTATTTTCTTTTTATGATCAAATTTTAGTCAAAGAAATTTAGAAAATCAAATTATCTATTAATTATTGAATACACATTGAAATATTATAATATTGTGAAGATGCATTTAAAATCTCAAATGATGACTCTAATAACTTCACTTATCATGCATAACAATGTTTCATTATTATGTTTGAATTGGTTGGTATATATTATAATTAAGATTTGGTCAACCTATTTAAATAACAAATCACAATTATAACTATTTAAAATTAATGGCTATATGTCTGTAATGGTGAAATTTGCAAACCCATGCTAATTATCACTTAGTTTTGGGTCAATTTGAGAGAATAGCTTCGTACAATTATATATTTAATAATGTTCTCAACTTTTGTGAATTTGGACTTATTTCCTAATTCTTTACATATCTCCATTTACATATTTTTATGCATACCATCTTATCTTATTATTTTCTACCACTGTCTCATATATTTCATATTTATTGCACCTTAAGTTAATTTGTGTTTTGACATACTAACATATTGGAATTGCAAAAGTTCCCTTATTTGGAAGGTAGCTATCCAATAGTCCTTTTTTATTATAGTTCATAAGGTTTACCAAAATATCTTAGTAGGAAAGTGCTTTGGTTACCCCTTTCAAGGGTCTCCAATGAAATACCAAAAGCAATTTGCATGAACTAGAGGTTTAACATAGTTAAATCAATCAGAAAAAAACCAACATTGACTTCTCTCATTCAATTAAAAAATATGTATGTGAATCCAATTTAGATTTAATTTATAATTTTTGGACTTTTCATGAATATTTTAAATATCAATTTGAATGGTAAGAAATCGGTAACCTTTTCACCATCAAAATCAAAATAATTCAACAAGAACTTTGAGAAACGCATTGTATTTTATCTCAGGTTTAAAAGATTTATTTATTTTGATTTTATAACAATAATAAATATGTTAAGGACATAATTTGTATCATGTGGAAGTTGAAAAGACAATGTATTTTATGTCTCTTGCAAATATAATCCATCATCATAAAATCCTTAAACTAATCCTAATCTAACAAAGATATATGAAAGCGTGAAAAAAAAAGAGGAGAAAAGAAAGATTGGATAATCTAAAATTTTCTACCAACATTCCACACATCATTTCGTGAATGGATGAATATGATGAAAACCATTCCTTTTCCAACCCATTTTATCATAACCAAAATGTAGGAAGGTGCAATATCTAAACAAACAAGGTTGAATATAAAATCATATCAACAACCACTAGTCTTGCCACTAAATTTAAGGAGACACTCTCATAGCCAATGTGAACAAGATATATTAAATTTTAGGTTGACCAAGTAAAATGTAACAAGATGTCAATGATGTTAAATATATAATTTTAGATCCATCAATGTTCATTAAATTTAATGCATACCCATTTAGAGATTTCAAACCATAATAAAAAGTGAGAACCCAAAGAAAAAGAGGCAAACTTAATATACTTTATTCAAAGTATGGTTCCAACACTTTCACATGTGTTACATTTGTTGGAGTGGAAAATGAAAGCCATTGCCTCCAAAAACTAAAAAGAGACAAAATACATGGAAGACCAAAAGACATTTGTCTTATTCTTTTTCTATTTTGTATTCTTTCATTAAAATTTCATCAAAATTTGATTTGTAAATTAGTGTCATAAAATTTATTCACACTCCTATTTATCTTTAGTATTTTTTACAATCTCTATTTCTAATATCTATCAAAATATTCAAAAAATAATTTAATGTGGTTGATATTTACTCCATCTAAATATAAAAATCTACATCAACTTCAATAAACATATACAACAATTACTTATGCACCTTTTTATACCCTTTTTTTCTCAAATTCTTCATATTGTCTTAATTTTCACAAGTCAAGTGATAAAAGCCAAACAAAAATTTACCTCTTTTGAAAACTCCCTCTTAATCCTCTTCTCAAACCATCCCTTCAAAAATTGTGTTGAGTTAAATGTAAATTCACTATTATAAAAAGAACGCCTAACCTTTTTGACAAAATCTTGAATATCCTTAAAAATATTCTGAACCTAATCATAAGTTGCTTCAAAATTCTTCTACAGCCTATTTGGAAGTATTTTAGTAAAATTATTTTCTAACATTTTAATAATATATAAAACGAATGTGTCATTGACTTTGATGAAGGACTTAATACTTTCTTTAAGCTCTCAATATGGATAGTATTTGCATTGTTTAAGTAGGCCATTCCATTAATCCCTCAATAGTGAGACCATCAAAATTTTGTTTCCTAAATTATGCATACACAAGGTATGAAGTCATATGGATATAAAATTACTCTATTACATTACCTAATTGTATGCATAGCATGTCATTAATTAGGGTGGCCTAGTCAATGAAATCTTTTTCTAGTACAAATCTTAGCAATCATCCATGTTGGGATTTCTCTTGTGTTTCCTATATTGTGACCTTTCTTAATAGTGTGATTGCATCATAAACATCTTTGTAAAATTCACTATTGAATGGTTTCTTTGAATTCCTAGTACATGATGACTTTGGATTAATGAACCAGCTTTTTAATAACAGTTGAATATATATTAACACAACTAGTCTAATACTCTCTAAAAGATTCCATGGTAAATTTGACATATTTTTATCTACAAGGAGATTGAACACCTCTTCAATGTATTGTGGTTGTATTAGAAACTCTACATTGCCTTTGGTGTTTTCGATTTCCCTTGTGTCCTTGTCATAACATTTTGCAGATGTCATCACCAAATTAGTAGGTTGAATGGTTATTGTGAAAGTTGTAGCTTGGACTATACCACTCAAATTAGTTTTGCATCCTTTGGTTTGCATCACTTGATTCATTCATTCACTAAAGATACTCTCTTAATACCACATGTCCCAAATCCATGTCAAAGATGTTAGAAATTTCATTGGCTATCTTGGATGGTGAAATGATACCCTTGAATGTGTGCCCCATTTTTGTAGGTAGCAACATGGTCCTTTTACTTACCTTGTCAATAATGAGCCTAAATTAGTGTCAAAGATTTGTGATATGCATTTTTTAAGTCTAACATTTGACTATAGAATAAATTCAAATTTCACAATATAATTGCATGTTTAAAAGGAAACTAATTTTGAAGAATTTTGGGTTTTACAAGTTCAAATGAAATAAATTAGGTACTATCAAGATACTTTACAAGTATTTTAGAATTTATGTGTTGTT
This sequence comes from Cryptomeria japonica, assembly GCF_030272615.1. Taxonomy (NCBI): domain Eukaryota; kingdom Viridiplantae; phylum Streptophyta; class Pinopsida; order Cupressales; family Cupressaceae; genus Cryptomeria; species Cryptomeria japonica. The sequence continues at coordinate 438,553,165 of NC_081407.1, read as the reverse complement.
TTACAAAAGTGAAAATTCAAAGCTTAGAATTTGAAACTATTAGTGTGAACAAAGGTGTTTTCTAACTAGTTTCCCCCTTTGCAGTGTCAACAAGGCACATTATCCAACAACTTTCTAGTTAGGAATTTTTCACACATATCCACAAGTTAACTTAGTGAGTTAGGAATCTTTCAAGAAGTCTTCGTTTTCATGTGATTGTATCTTGTGTCATTTGATGTTTGTGTCTCATGTCATAGGAATGAGACACTTGTCATCATCCTACTTATTCCTATTCCAAATTTGAAGTTAATGGTATATCAGTCTTGTTGAGCTTGAATGATTCTGTTTTCGCTCCAATATTTGTGGCGTATAAATAACATGTTGTTTTGATCGATGATGTGATGTGGTGTGGTCCACTTCTCATTCCTCTCCACTGCAGAAATGTTTAGTGTAGACCTATTTCAAATTATGTTTTGGTAAATTATTCTTGGCCGACTTGGGAAATTCTTAATTCAAAAGACCAGTATATACAGAGGATGTTTGAAATGTAAAATATATGAAAAAGTAAATGGATGCAAGTGGATTGAAAAGGAAGATCATTTTTTTGCAAATGTGTGTGAGGATGTGAAGTTATGGTACAACAACGAGATTGTGTGTTGTTGTTGTTTGATACTAGAGGTAGTGAGCTAATGGTTTCTTCTAGCATTGTAGATTTGTGGCAGTTGTGCTTCAATGGTGGATTCTTTCTTTTTCTTTCTTCTTCTTTCAGGTAGTGAGCCCTTCTTTTTCTAGTAGTTGTAGCCAGGCAGTGAGATGACCTGTAGTGAGCATTTTGGTAGTGAGCCACCCTTTGTAAAATTACCTTAATCGATGTCACCCTAATAGGTGTTTCATAATTGAGAATTAGCATTCTCCATGATTTTTCATTTCTTGGGTTTTCCATGTATATTTGGTGTTCTTGTGTGTGTGTGTGTGTGTGTGTGCGCTCTTTCATGCTTATATCTGTTTATGGTTAAGTTATCAAAAGCTTATTTATCGGATCTCTTTCTGTGGATTATGTAAAAGATTTCAATTGGTGCAGTTGATTCACCTCCCCCCTCTAAGTTGTCATGGATATTCAATAATTGGAATGAGAGCTTTGGTTTCTAGAAAGTGAGACTAACCGCTTGAGGAAGATATGATGGAACATAAATTGACTATCCCAACCTTTGAAGGATCTAACTATAGTTTTTGGGGAGTGAAGATGAGAGGATACTTGATTTATCTAAGTCACAAGACCTGGAAAGTTGTGGAGACGAAGTATGTGATGCTGGCAAATAGTCCTACTACCCTGGATGAGATTGAAGCTTATGAAGAGAGTGAATGAGCAAGTTATTGTATCTTTAGTGCACTATCTAAAATTGAATTGGTGAAGGTTTTTGTATTGGATACTTCTTATGAAGTTTGGGAAAGATTGAAAAACATCGATGAAGGAAATGACAAAGTTAAGCTAGCTAAGATGCAAACTTCTAAAGGCAGATATGAGAACTTGAGGATGGAAGAAGGTGAGGACATAAGAAGTAATTTTTAGAGGGTTTATAGTGTTGTAAATGATATAAGAGATCTTGGTGGTACCTTAGATGACAAGGATGTGATAGACAATATTATGAGGAATTTACCATAATGTTACAATGATGAGATTTCAGCTATTGAAGAAACCTATGATCCGTCCAAATTCACTAGAGAATAGTTGTATGGCACCTTAATAGCATTCGAGATGAAGAAGTTTTCTAAAGAAAAAACAAAATCTAAGACAACATTTAAAGATTCAAAAGCTTTCGATGATGAGAGCCTGGATAAGATGGAAGCAAACTTTGTGAGAAAGATGAAGAGAGGAACCAACAAGTATAAAGGCATGTTACCCCTTAAATGTTTTAAGTGTGAAAAGATTGGTAATTATGCATCTAGATGTCCGAAGAGAGGTTCAAAACAAAATTTTAAGGAAAACAAAGGAAATTTCAATAAGAAAGCCTACTATGTTAGAGATGATGCTGGTATTTTAGACGATGAGTCAAATTATGAAGATGGTGATTGTTTGTTCTTGGTTGAAAATGATGAATCTAAACCTAGCAATAATAAAGATATGTCTAAAATAGTTGAAACTGTTGCATCAACATTTCATGCTAGAAGATATGGAAATCAATGGTTGATTGATAGTAGATGTTGAAATCATATGATTTGTGACAAAAGTAAGTTTGTAAAACTTGAAAAGTATGATGGTTGTTCTATTAGATTTGGAGATGATTGGAATATTGTGATTGTTGGAATTGGTTCTATTACTTTTAATGAAAAATATAACACTAACAATGTATACTATGTGAAAGGATTACATCATAATCTCTTTAGTGTTGGGTAGATGTGTGAAAATGGTTACAATGTTTCTTTTCAGGATGATGGTTGTGAGATCAAAAACTATTATTGCTACAGGAAAAAGGAGAAATGGAAACATGTATCAATTGGAAGTTTTTATTGGACATTACTTATTATCTCAGATCAATGAAAGTTGGCTATGACACTGGAGGATGTGTCACATCAATTTTGACAATTTGGTGAAGATTAGTATGACAAGAGCTGTGAGAGACTTACCGAGGCTGACTAAACCAGATAACCATGTTTGCAAAGAATGTCAAGTGGGAAAGAAAATGAAAGGAACATTCAGAGGAAAGGAGTAATCTTCTATCAAACTGTTGGATTTGGTACACATAGACTTATGCAGTCTGACCAGAACAAGGAGTTTACAAGGTGAAAGGTATTTCATGCTCTTAATTGATGATTATTCTAGAATGAATTGGGTTGCATTTATAAGAGAAAAGTCAAAGGAATTAGAAAGGTCTAAGATGTTCAAAGCTAGAGTTGAAAATGAAGTTGATATAAGAATCAAATGATTAAGATCAGACAAAAGAGGATAGTTTGTTTCTGACGAATTTAATTTTTCTATGAGAAATATGGAATTAGAAGACATTTATTTGCTCCTAGAACACCTTAGTAGAATGACGTAGTGGAAAGAATGAACAAGATTATTCGAGACGCAACAAGAACTGTGATCAAAGAAGAAAACCTATTGGAAGTGTATTGGAGAGAAGCAATATATACTTCTATATATACCCTTAACAAAGTTCTATTCAGAAAGAAGTATGGGAAAACATCATATGAGCTATGGCATAGAAGGATTCCCTCAGTAAGGTATTTAAATGTTTTTGGAAGTAAATGCTATATCTAGAGAGATGAAGGAAATCTTGGAAAGTTTGATAGCAAAGCTGGTGAAGACGTATTCCTAGGATATTCTATAAAGATCAAGGCTTACAAATGTTATAACAAGAGAGTGAATAAAATTGTTGAAAGTGTGAATGTGAAGGTTGATGAAAATGTTTCTAAAGACTCAAGTATAAAAGAAGGCTATGAATCTGATGAGTCTACAAAAAAAGAAGAAGAGAAAAATAGAGAAGAAGACAAGTAGAAAGAAACTCAAGTTTCTCTAGCAACTATATCTAAAACCCCAAGGTATGTTTAGAGGAATCACTCTGAAAATCAAATCATAGGAGATAATAATAGAGGTGTAATTACAAGAAGTAAAGTTACCGAAGCACAATTTCTATTGTCTTTACTTTCTGAAGCTTAACCTAAAATGGTTGAAGAGGCATGTAATGATCAGAATTGGATGAAAGCTATGAAGGAAGAGTTAGATCATATTGAGAAGAATCAGACTTGGGAATTAGTCCTTAGACCGACATATAAGAATGTTATTGAAACAAAGTGGGTGTTCTGGAATAAGATAGATGAAGATGGTCATGTAGTAAGAAAAAAAGCTAGATTAGTATGTAAAGGTTACACTCAATTTGAAGGCATTAACTTTGAAGAGACTTATGCTCATGTTTTTTGAATGTAAGCAATTAGGATGTTTTTGGCTTTTGCGGCATGCAAAGATTTCAAAGTTTATTAGATGTATGTAAAGTCGGCATTTTTGGATGGAGAATAGAAATAAGTCTACATCAAACAACTGGAAAGATTTAGGTTGTCAGATGATCTGGATGTTGTTTGTAGATTGAAAAAGGTGTTGTATGGGTTGAAGCAAGCACCTAGATCTTGGTATGGAAGATTGGATTTAAGTATCTATTGAATCAAGGTTTTCAAAAGGGATTTGTTGATAGCAATCTTTACTTCAAATTGAATTAAAAAAGATCCTAATTGTTATTGTGGATGTAGATGACATATGTTTGGAGGAAATGATGACATGTGCAAGAAGTTTGTTGGTGAGATGCACAAGGAATTTAAAATGTCTACATGATTGGTGAGTTGAATTTCTTTATTGGATTGCAAGTAAATTAGAACAATAAAGGTACTTTTTTTTCTCAGTCAAAGTATGTTAGAGAGTTGTTGAAAAAGTTTGGATTGGATAATCTAAACCAATATGTACTCCTATGACAACGAGATGCAAGTTGACTAATGATGATAAATCTCCTAAGATTGATACAAGCAAGTACAAATCAATTATTAGAGGATGGTTATACTCGACTGCTAATAGATCGGATATCATGTATGCTATTTGTCTTGCAGCCAGATTTCAACAAGATCCAAAAGAGTCACATGCTGTTTTTGATTAAGGTAAAAATAGGTTTTGAAGGGGCCCCAAAACCCTTTACAATTCAAGCTTTATCAGAAAAAGCAACAAGAAACAAAAAGGAACAGGCCACCGAAAAGCCAGCAAAAAACCAAAGAAAACCAGCTAAAGCCCCACAAAGCCAACAAAACCAGCTAGACCCAAGAAGAAAAACTAATTGATTTTTTTCAGAGCATTATCCAGGGTGTTGCTAATCCCATGCAATTCTTTGATGTTATCCCTGAGATTTGGGAGATCCTTAGCAGAAGCAGCCACAACTTTCTTGACACTCGCCCTAGTCCTCTTGGCAGCACCACCAACCAGAGTAGCTTCACCACTATCAATCTAGATAGTCTCATCATCCATGTCAAGTTCCACCACCAGCTTAGGAGAGCTAGTATGATCGAATACCTTAGCAATATCCTCCAAATTTTTAGTGACAACTGACAGGATATTTGGGATAATACCCATCAATTTTTTCATGGCCTCTCTCCCTTCTTCCAGCGATTTAACCTTCTCCTCCATATCCTGCTTCCATTTTATTTGCTCCCTGTCGTCATTCTCCTTCTTCTCATTCGTATTTTTCCCCTTTTTTTCTAGGTTCTTCAAGAGTCACATGTTGTTGCAGTAAAGAGAATCTTTAGATATTTAAAAGGTACAAAATATTTTGGAATGTGATATCCTAGAGTATCAGAATTTACTCTAAAAGCTTACACTGATGCAGATTGGGTAAGAAGTGTTGATGACAAAAAAAGTACCAGTGGTGAAGCATTTTTCCTTAGCTCCTGGCTAGTTGTATGGTTAAGTAAAAAGAAAGATTTTGTGTCTTTACTAACTGCAGAAGCTAAGTAAATTGCAGTCACATCATGTTGCTCTTAGATGCTTTGGATGAAAAAGAATTTGAAGGATATTGGTGTGATGCTTGATGAACTGATCTCAATAATGTGTGATAATACTAGTGCAATAAATATCTATAAGAATTTGGTACTGCATTCCAGAAAAAAATAAAATTTCTATTCAGTATCATTTCTTAAGGGAGAAGGTGTTGGATAATGAAGTAAAACTAGAGAATATTTCTACAAAAGAATAAGTTGCAGATATCTTTACGAAGGCTTTGTGCAAAGATACTTTTGAGTATCTCCAACAAAAGCTGGGGGTATTATCCCTTCCTAGTTTGAACTAGTGCATATTGGCAGTGCATTAGTCCAGGGAACTTCAAGCATATTTTGGTCTAGGCTAATGTTTTGGGGCTTCCTCTTAGGGGGAGCTATGTGGAATTTGAAGATGGTTACTTGTACTGAGATGTTGCTTACCTTTTTCTTTGATGTCAAAGGGGGAGAGATATAGTCATTTTTCTAAAGGGGAGAAATTTGAAAGATGAGATTTGAGTTTGTCATTAATGAATGTTGCCATCAATGACAAAGGAGTAGATTGTTGCAAATGTGAAGTTGATGGTATATTAGTATGGTTGTCATTGATGTCAACGTACTGATTCTGTGATTCTATGAATGGATTGTGCTTCGCATTTTTTATATAATACAAATATGTTCAAGATGTTTTGGTATGTCATTGGATATTACTTTGAGATGTTATTCTTGTGTTTTGGAGGTCCAAAAGTCTAGGAAATAATGATGATGTTTTCTGGAAAAGTTTGTAGAGCTCCAGGTTTCTTCTCATTTTTTATTTTAATGATGAAATTTTAGATTTATGTTATTCATGTGTTCACCTTTGATATTGTGATTTGGAATGTGACAATGAGCTTTGGAGTCGTGGTTGTTGATATGTTCATTCTAGGTCCAATTGACCTTGAATAATTTTGTTTTTGGTCCGACATTTGTGACATATGGATAACGTGTTGTTTTGATCGATGATGTGATGTGGTGTGGTCCACTTCTATTATGTCCCCATTTTTAATTTTCTCTAGCCGTGCAGTTGTTGTTGTCTTTCTGGGTTGTGTCAGCATGTTCAAGGGGGTAATTTGGTGTTACCAATGACCTTAGTTGGTTTAGAGGAGTCATATGACGCTTTCAAAATGTTATTTCCAGCTTTCGGTTTGGGCTCCAAGATTCTTGGAGGGAGCATCTATTTATAGTAAGTCACTCGATTGGCTCCATTTGTCATTATTCTTCATTAGGGTCACTTTAGTACGATCAGATTTCGATTTCGATGCTTTTCAATTTTTTTTTGTCAAATTGGTGTAATATAGTTTATTTTTAAGTATTTTACTAAGGTTGCAAAAACAAATTAAAATATTTAAAATGCACCTTAGCTCATCGAAACCGGGGGAAGGAGTTTTAAATCTTTGAAGCACAAAATAGGGACCTTCAATATCAAATTTTCATTATTTTAATGAAGAGACCATTTTTGGAGCTAAAAAAGAAGTTTAATTTATAAAGTGATTTTATAAAGGGGTACTTGGGAGAGATAAGTTATTGTTTCTTTAAATTTTCTAAAGAGTCTCTTAAGTGGGTGACTTAAAAAGGGAAATAAAATAAAGGAAATGTTATTTATCCCACATTGGCAAGGTGGATGGGCAACTTCCAAGATGAAGTTATAAAATGAATTGAAGAGCTCATTCTTGAGCATGCTTGGTTGATTTATATTTCTATTCCATTGGATTTTTGCTGGAGAATCTGATTGTAGGGCTTGGAGGACGAAATTTCTCTTTTCTAGCAATTCCTACACTATTGGGAGACACAATCTAGGAATTTGATTGAAGCAATAAGGTAAAATCAAAAGTTTTGCATTGAAGTTTCATTGTTGCATTGACTGGAAGATTTGATTTGTGTATTGAGGTTTGGTTTCCAAGTGCGTTTGTTGTTGCACACTCCTTATAGCTGGTCGTACTCATCACTCATGGGTTGCACAACCTCTTGGTTGAGATGTACAGACCTGCAAAGGTAGATTTTCATGTGCTGAACATAGTGGCAAGTTGGGCGTAGAGATTTGGAGAGAATCGGTAGGGTTTCTTCACTTATATTATCTACTGCACACTCCAGTCATACCAGTCCATTATACTAGAGCAATACCTTGGGCTTTCCAACACATAGTTGTTGTTATATTGACTGGAAAAGTTACATTCCAGCTTGGCCACTGAGGATTTGGAATTTTTAGAGAAATATCATTTCTAGAATTTGCACTTGACATCTTGGATGCCTAGTTGGAGCTGGTTTGATTTTCTAAGTGTTATTCTTCATGGTGGGAGACTATTCCAGGTTTGCTAATTAAATTAGTCAAATTTCAGAAAAAAAAATTGTTCATTGATATTCGATTTGTAATACTTGAACAAGCTCTATTAGGTTTTTAAACTTTATGTGTTATCAGCCTTTAATTTTCTATGATATGTTGCAAGTATCATGCCTATGTTAAACATAAATTTTTAATGCAAATTTGAAAGTTTCAATCAGCAAAAACAAAAAAACAAAAAAAAAAACTTAGAAAACAGTCCTAATGTTTAATGCATGCCAAGTGTTTGACGAAAATGCCAAACCACACAAACTGAGATTTAAAGTGCAGAAAGGATAGGGACCATTACAGTGGTATCAAAGCTAAAGATCCTGCCATCCTGTTGGAAAAAAAAAAAAGATCTACATATGGGCTCAAAGGAGAGACATTGGTTAGTGGAAGTTCTACAAGAGGCAAGTAGAAAGCTTAATCTACATCAAACAAAATATGTAGTTTTCAAAATATTAAGTGAATTAGATAGAGGCTTGAGCATAGTGGAGCGACCACCTTCAAATTTGTTACAACTAGCTCTTGTCCCGGTTGTGACTTCCTTAAGGCAACATAGTTTGATGAGGCATTCAGTTGATGGGATTAGACTGATGGTTACTTCATGCTTAAGTGAGATCATGAGGATTTTGGCACCTCAAGTTCCTTATGATGAGGGTACAATGAAGGAGGTATCGTATCCAATTATGAATAGTTTATAAGATCTTGATGGCATCAACAATATTATTTATTCACAAAGGGCTGTTATATTGAATAATTTTGCAAAATACAGATTGAGTAACCTTTTGATAGAATTGGGATTGCGTGACCCGATTGTTGGCAACTAACAACAAACTGAGAGGGGGGATGAATCAATTTGCACAAATTTTTTTTGCAACTTATACCACAAATCATATATGATAATTAACAATTAAAACATGAAGCAACACCACATCAATATCACACATAACACAAAGATTTTTGATGTGGAAAACCCAGTTAAGGGAAAAACCACAATGGGAACCTATCCACAATGAGATAATACCCTATTAGGAATGAATGAAATATTACAATGGGGAATGCACACGCATTCAAGCTCACTGCCCAAAGCTCACTACTAAATCAAGAAAGCTAGAAAGGCTACAACCTTAAGGGAAGGTTCACTACCTTACATGAAGTCTCACTAACTTACAAAAACATTCGGACAACAATCAGGATTACATGAATTGCAAAGATAGCATCTGTATATGCCTAAGTACAATTTCAGTTAAGCACGCAATCTGCTCTGCAACACTTCTCTTCTCTTCTTTACTTTCGAAAGATGAAATCACTTGTTCACACACACAACTCAATCATACACACTTTCAAAGATCGCAAACATACATCCTACATGATTATTATGTTGGCTTGATGATGATTGTAATGTATTCATCACTTGTTATCATTGATGAAACACTCTCACACACACATATGATTACATTGACTACCGGTGTAACTTCATTGGTTTACACTAACAACCGTTATGTTTAAGGTTCATCTCTAACTGGTACTCTATGTCAACTGGTATGTGCATAAGATATAACCTATGGCTACACTAAGTCCACATCAAAATGAAGATGAAGATGAAGATGGAGATCAAGCGGGAGATTCCAGGACAACGGTTCACATGTTTTGTTCCAACCGATATTGACTGTCCTAACCGGTATCTATTTTTGTGATGAGTTACCAACACCGTTTTCTTGGTGGTCATTTTTGTGATGAGTTATGTTTACTTGTCTAGATACACTGCACCTAGGAAATTGTGTTTTGATTTCCTATGGCCGACATAAGATTTGTATGTCTATTTAAAGACATCTTAGTGAATCATTTGAAACTGATAATTGATATAGAAGAGGAGATTATGCGAATACTGATATGCATAAAGTGTGAAATCTTTTGTTGAAGAGCAATAAGTGTTAAGATGAAGAGCAGTGTTGAATGTACTTAGAATGATCTGATCAAGTAAACATTGTGCTACTCAGAATAGATCAAACCATTCTTGTTGTTTTCTAATCATTACAACAGAATCAAATCCCCTAACCGGGTAAGCTCTAACAAGCTTCATTGTACAAATCCTCTAACAAGATGATCCATTAGTTTGGATTCTCAAATCCTCCAGCGAGGTTACTCCTAACAGGGTAGTATTCTTAATAGGGTATAAGCTTCTAATCAAGCTTGGGATCTGTAACAAGATTCGCTCCTAGCAGAGCACTTAGTAAGACCTTAACCAGCCAGTTATCTATTACTGCAGATAGTTAACTTATGAGTTCCATCTCACCGTGGTTTTTACCTATTTGGGTTTTCCATGTATAAACACTTGTGTTATGGTGGATGTTCTACTTTATGTGGATGCTATTATTTCATTTTGGATAGCATGCATTTTGTTTAAATGCTTGGTTAAGTTCATCTACCAGTTAGTGTTTGAAGTAGTGATTGTTTTGGTATCACTGATTCACCCCCCCCTCTCAGTGATTTTCAAGTCCATCAATTGGTATCAGAGCCTAACTTCTTTGAAGCCTAACCGCTTAGAAGGGAGTCTTGAAACTATCATGTGGGACAAAAGCTACTTCGAGATGGTTAGAGAGCTGGAAGCTAGCAGAAATGAAATTGAATCCCTTAGGGGCAAACTGAAAGTCTCTCAAGTCAAAAGGAGAGAGCTATCTGAAAAACTGTTAGAAATATCTGATAATAGTTCTTCAGATGAAGCCAATATTGAAGCTTTAGTTGATGAAGTTGATAAGGTGAATGGTGAGAAACTGAATCTAAGGAGAGAGCTAGAAGGTCTCACTATCCGCATGAGTCAGGAACTAGAAGCCAAAAGAGTTGCTGAAGATCTTATCAAGGTAAGAGATCATAAAGATCAAATGGGAAAAAGACACTATGCATGAGGACTTGATTGCTGAAACAGAAGAAAAGGAGAACCTAAAGCTAGACCTTGAGTTGGCATCGTCTCTGAAAGAGAACCTGTCGAAGCATAATGAATATCTTGTCAAAAAGCTTACTGAATCCAATGAGAAATTGGAGAAGTTCATCAAAAGTTCTACCATGCTAGAAGAACAAATTCAATCACAAAGAATGAAGGGTGATATCTCTGGACTTGATTTTCATACAACTGAAAAAGGTGAATCCTCTGGTACAAAGAACAACTTTCCAAAGAACAAAACTGCTCCTAAAGTCAATAAGACTACTGGTAAGAAGGTTTTTAAACTTGTCTGCTTTGTTTGTCATAAGCCTGGTCATACTGGAAATGTCTGTAGAGACAAACCTAACAGAAATGCAAATTACAATACTAATGCTAGGTATGTGTCTAGAAAGTTTGAAGGTCACTGCTACACATGTGGAATGTATGGGCATAAACATGTTGAGTGCAGATATGGATCAAACAATCCTATAGCACACATGCATCCTAGACCAAATGGTGACCGGATAAGGAACTTTGATAACTGGGTAAACTAGAACTGGCAAAGATCCTATGGAAACCGGTTTAGTCTATTTGAAATGGAGAAGGTAAAAAATGTTGTTTGCACCTTTTGTAATAACTTTGGTCATGTGGATATGAACTGTAGAAGAAGAACATGAAGAGGAAATGTAGGACCCTGCAAATCATCTGGTATGGTCTGCTACCACTGCAACAAACTGGGGCACTTAGCAAAATTTTGCAGATTAAGAAATAGTAAACCAATCAACTCTTTCAAGGATCAGAAAGGCAAGCAGAAAGTTGATGTTGAGGAAACTAGCGAAGATATGAATCAGACTTGGAAAAAGAAAGGTGATGACTCGCTTGGAGAAGAAACTGTTCCTTCACCCAGTGAAGAGAATCCAACATCGGTGACTTAAGCCTGTCTAACATGGCTAAGGGGAGCTTAACGGTAAAACATCTCCGGACCCCTTGTAAAATGAGAAAAAAAGAATTTTTGAATTATGAATTTTTGGTGACTTTTTGTTGACGTGTTATCAACCGGTATTTCACTTAAGCAGTAAAATTAGGGTTTGTAACCTAAAGTGCGAGCATTTATTATAGTTGGTAAAAAGGGATAAAAGCAAGTTTTACTCTATCTTTTTTACCCTAACTCTTTCAAAAAAGAAATTTGAAGTGATTGTAGAGCAGAACAAGATTGTCTTGTTGTCAATTGGGAAATTGTATCGTGTTTAGAGAAATCAAGTTGAATTGAAAGTTGCAGAGAGGCGAATGAGTGTGCATTTGGGCATTTGAACTGGAAATGAAGTGACATGCAAGATACAAGGTATTTCTTTGTATACCGCCTTGAAACTTGCTTAACTAGAATGGCGTCTACTTCTAAGTCTGTATAAAGGTTGATGATCACTGCTGAGCCTGATGAAGCTCTAAAGGCAGATGAAATTATGTCTTATAATGCATTGCCGCAAGTCCCAAGCAGTGTTGTGGTTAAAGGTGACTTGTCCAGCTATATAGATTGCAAGATAGAAGATTTAGGAACTCTACACATCTATACTCAGCTGAAATCACTCTGTGATAAGAGCGAAAAGATCGAAACAAAATATGCTAGGGTTTTTGAAAAAGGTTTTCATAATGCTGCCTATTTTCTTGAGTATTTTGAGGAAGAACACATAAGAATCATTTTGAGTCGAGTCCACGGAGAGAATATGTATTTGGAGAGGACTCACACAATAACCAAGGAAGCTATTAGGGCTGTAATAGGTTATTTCTCAACCGATGAAATTCCTGTGTTAAGAAGAATTTCAAAGGATACTGTCTTCAAGTTAACCGGTTCTACATCTGATAAGTATGCTTTTTCTATCAACAATATTAGAGACCCTGTAGTGAAACTTGTAGCAATGGTGATAGGCTACCAGGTATTTTACTCCAGTAGAATTAACAGTGCTCCATCTGCAACAATTCACACAACACATAGAATGATTGTTGATAATGTAGATTATGATATCTGTGAAGCCATCTGATCACAATTATTTCAAAATTTGTAATCCATTAAGAAGGACAACACACAAAAGTTCAAATATGGTCAGCTATTAGCCGGGTTATTTTTCTATTTTCAGAACTTCCTACTGGGTATTGGAGATATTGAATGGTCCAAAGAACAACTGGTCAATGCACAAATCAAGAACAACATTAAGGTTGTGAAGAATACTTTTTCAGCTGCCTTGAACAAGTATTTTAATGAATTCAAGAAAATGATGAGCATGAGAATGAGGCTACCAGATGATGCGGTAAAATACTTTGCAAAAGACATAGTCTTCACTATTACCACTAACTTTTGCTTGATGCAAGCAATTGAGCCTAGAGAGGAAGAGATGGAAGATATGAGCTATGAGGTTAATCATGATTTACTGGTCGGCTATGCTAATACTCTGTTAGCATTGCCTAAAGATAAACAGAAGGCAAAATTGGACATTGTGGCAGTCCAAGTTGCACCAACTAAAACTGGTACTGCACCTGTAGCCAAAGTGAAAGGAAAGGGAAAGAAGTCTGATGAAAAATCTCCTATGAAAAAGACCACAAGGGTGACTAGGAGTGTCCTAACCAAGAAGGAACCAACACCTAAAGTATATGTAAAGAAGGAGAATGCACCAAAGAACAGAAATCAGAAATTGATTTTGCAACCAGAGTCTGAGGGTACAGATTCTGAAGAAGAACCAAAGAAGGAAAAAGCAACCAGGAGAACACCCAAGAAGGCAAAGGTAGTGCCAAAGGAAACTACACCTATAGATATTGCTACCTACAAACCTGACATAGTTTTTGAGAGAACAATGAAGACATTAGGAAGAAATAGGTTTGATAATGTCAAAGAATATTTTTATTCTTTCACTGAAGATGAGCAGAAACAAGTAATCCAATAGGTAATAACTTATTTGGGTCATTACAATAGATTTCCGCATGACTTGGAAAAATATATTTCAATCTCTTTGTATAATATTGTGTTAGATAAATGGGAGGAAGCAGTTCAATTGGAGAAGAAGATCATTGATGAAATATTTGTACAATATTTTCCCAACTTATCATCAGATGGAATTAGTGCTTTAGTTGAGCAATACAAAGTATATTTTGATTTTAAAATGAGAAGAATAAAGTTTCTTAATGCAAAAAGGGTAGTTGTTGAGACTGAGACACATCAACTAGCTTGTGTAATAAAAAAGAGGGAAGAAGTCATCCACTCTAACAATAAGGATGATACTATAGATGATGTTCCTCGACCAGAAATGGATGAAGAGGAAATTGTTCAAGCTGACGTAGTCTATCCAATCAAGAAGAAGGATGATTCCATTATTCTTGTTGATGAAGATGATCCGAATACAGTAGACCTATTTGGAGACATCACTGCACCAAATATGGAGCCTCCTACAATTACTGAAATACAAGTTTCATTAGTTGAACAACCGGGTATTCAACTAACAGTGGATAATGAACCGACAATAGAACAACTAGAGAAACCCCAATCTCCACTGGTCATTAAAAATACTCAAAAGGAGTCTACTGAGGAATTTGTCACTCAGTTAACTGAAGAAACAACAAAGAAGAACACAAAAAGAGCTATCATTAAAAGTGTACCCCCTGAACTGGTGAAGCAGAAGCTACTTGAAGATGATGATGATGATTCTTTAAGTCTTTCAGGACCCATTGACATGAACACTTTGAGCGTGTCTGAAATGATGAAGATTGCTAATGTTATGCAATCTCGAGCACACAAGAAGAGACTGAAAGAGCAAAGGATTGAAGCAGAGACAATCCAGAAAGCAGTAGAAATTTTGTCTGGTTTACTATCGGAAACAACTATTGCACATCTTCCTACTCCCATTAGCAAACTTGGTCAGTTAGTTGTAGATGCATTTGATCAAATCAAGTCACTTGAAGATGTTTCACAAATGTCTACTAAGAAGAGACACAAGAAGAAATATGGAGATAAATTGGCAAAGAACATTGAAAGTGGCAAAATGGCTTTATCTAATAATAGAATTCTGTTGAAGAAAGATATTGAATCTGGAGGAAAGTATCTTGCCTCTACCTCCAATTGCTTTCTTTTATTCTGACATTTCTAAAAGTTAAGTTGAAATCGAGTAGGAAATGGAAAGGTTATGCAAGGCATATGTCCCACTCCAGGACTCCATTCATGCCTTTAACCGATCTGTAGATGATTTGCATGACAGATTGGTCAGGAATGATAATGAGAAGGCTAAGAGATTCCGATCTCTAACAGAGCTCAAGAGTTAGCTCAACTCACAGGTTGACATTCTTTAGAGAGCCTACTCCAATGCAGAAGCTATTCTTGCTACTCTTGAAACCTGTACACTAGACTCAATGGAAGAATTTCATTCCCAGTTGGTGTCTACATTTGAGTATACTGCTAACATACTAGAATCATGGGAAAATTCTTTATCCTAGATGAAGCAGAACTTCAATGATATTTTTATGAGATTAGCTAGTGCACAAACTTTTTTTAAGTTGTAATATATGCTGATCACTTTGATATAGATTTTTTTATATATATGTATATATTTTGCTTTATCATTTTGGCATTGTTGTCAAAGGGGGAGTAATAATATGTATGTGTGTTTTTGAAAATTTTGTATTTATGCATGCATTAAGGGGGAGTATTGCATTAAAGGGGAGTATGAGCACATGTGTAAATATGTTGTGTATGCACACTTAGCGGTATTGTATTATTCTAAAATTTTCTAAGTGTTTCCATCAATGCCAAAGGGAGAGATTGTTGTCTTGATGATGATTGTAATGTATTCATCACTTATTGTCATTGATGAAACACTCTCACACACACATATGATTACGTTGACTACCGGTGTAACTTCATTGGTTTACATTGACAACCGGTATGTTTAAGGTTCATCTCTAACTGGTACTCTGTGTCAATCGGTATGTGCATAAGAGATAACCTGTGGCTACACTAAGTCAACATCAAAATGAAGATGAAGATGAAGACGAAGATGGAGATCAAGTGGAAGATTCCAGGACAATGGTTCACATGTTTTGTTCCAACCAGTATTGACTGTCCTAACGGATATCTATTTTTGTGATGAGTTACCAACACCGTTTTCTTGGCGGTCATTTTTGTGATGAGTTATGTTTACTTGTCTAGATACACTGCACCTAGGAAGTTGTGTTTTGATTTCCTATGGCCAACATAAGATTTGTATGTCTATTTAAAGACATCTTAGTGAATCATTTGAAACTGATAACTAATATAGAAGAGGAGATTATGCGAATACTGATATGCATAAAGTGTGAAATCTTTTGTTGAAGAGAAATAAGTGTTAAGATGAAGAGCAGTGTTGAATGTACTTAGAATGATCTGATCAAGCAACATTGTGCTACTCAGAACAGATCAAACCATTCTTGTTGTTTTCTAATCATTACAATAGAATCAAATCCCCTAATCGGGAAAGCTCTAACAAGCTTCATTGTACAAATCCTCTAACAAGGTGATCCATTAGTTTGGATTCTCAAATCCTCCAGCGAGGTTACTCCTAACAGGGTAGTATTCTTAATAGGGTATAAGCTTCTAATCAATCTTGGGATCTCTAACAAGATTCGCTCCTAGCAGAGCACTTTGTAAGACCTTAACCGGTCAGTTATCTATTACTACAGATAGTTAACTTGTGAGTTCCATCTCGCTGCGGTTTTTACCTATTTGGGTTTTCCACGTATAAACACTTGTGTTATGGTGGATGTTATTATTTCATTTTGGATAGCATATATTTTGTTTAAATGCTTGGTTAAGTTCATCTACTGGTTAGTGTTTGAAGTAGTGATTGTTTTGGTGTCACTGATTCACCCCCCCTCTCTGTGCTTTTCAAGTCCATCATATTACATTTATTTATACATGACATCAACCTATATTTCAAGGCCGACTAAACCCTCAATACAAATTACAAAATAATAACCTCACACTCTACAACAACATATGCAGACTAAAACAATGTCAATTAAAACATATCCTGGACCCATATCAACACTGCAAAATCGCAACACCTCAAACAATTACGCCTAGATCTGTTAGGTCCCGGAGACAACTAAGAGGGGGGGTGAATCAGTTGTCAAATAAATTCAAACCAAAAACAACTTAACCAACTTAATGCTTAATATCGGTAAACCAGTTAAGTATGCCGGTAGACAGTTTTAACAGTTAATTGCTATACTGGTAAGTATTAGTGTATGAAACATAAACACAAAGTCATCCACAACACATAACACCAATATTTGTATGTGGAAACCCTGTAAGGGGAAAAACCACGTTGGGAAACCTTACCCACAATCAGATGATACTACTGTAGATAGTAAGTGTACATAAATGGGGTCTGCACATGCAGAAAGGCCAACAGCCTAGAGCTCACTGCTCAATCACAAAATGGGAGTCACACTGACTACAGTTGGATGGTTAAATCCAATAGGAATGTACTGCACAAAATAGCATCTTCATATGTTGGATTCAGTACCGGTGTAATGCTGATATGCTTTCAAAAACCTAGCTTTACCTTCAAATGATGTCTTCGTGTATAGCTCTGCTTAAACTTGCATATACCTTCACACAATCCTTTTTCGCATTCCACATTTGATCTTACAAATAAGATCTTACATTTATACCATAACCTAAGACCAATTTTAGTAGGTCGGCTCTACAAGATATTACAATAAAAACATTTTACAAACAATATAATATCTGATGCAATAACCGATTGAATATGTCAACTTAATGCATTTACAACAATAATTAATCATCTCCATAGCATGCCATGTTGATCTGGAAAAGATAAACCTGCCGGTGTAACCCTAGACCTATTTGCCGGTAACAACAAATATGCAACTATGAATATACCAATGATCAAAACTCTAGGACAAGATGTCCAAATGATGTCTTTGACATAACCATGTGTCTTCCATGCCATTCCAAGTTCCGATGATCATTATATCTTGTCGGTGTGCCATATACTAGTAACTGTGCAATAGTTACTTGCTTGTCAGTGAATGTTGATGGATCTCCAAAGTGCTAGTGTTTTAGTAGGTGTTGACATCAATGACAAAACCATACCAAAATACCAACAATCTCCCCCTTTGGCATTGATGGCAACACAAGATGGAAAAACCATCAAAGTGCCAAAACAAAAATGCCAAGTATCAAAAACCAACAATCTCGAAAAAGATCATAACCAGAAATCAGAGAGTAATAATCTCTCCTAAACAACAATCTCTCCCCTTGGGAGCAACATGTGTTTTCCATACCAATCTCTCCAAAAGAACATGTGTTTTTCCACATATATCTCTCCCCCTTTGACATCAAATGCCAAAGTTATATTAAAACCAAGTTCATATACAAAATACCAACCAATTTAATATACCAACTACTCCCCCTGAGAAGTAGCTTCCTCATTAAAGATCAGAATAAAAGATTTCTCTATTAATTCTTTCGGTTGATGACAAACATCAACTATCTAAGTCTCTACCGATGGTGGTATGACTCCAAGCTGATCTCTGAGATATTCAAAAGTCTCTTTAGGCAAAGGTTTAGTGAAAATATCTACAATCTGCTCTTTAGTATTCACATAAACCAGTTTTATCTCCTTAGCTTCAACTTTCTCCCTTAGAAAATTTAGTTTGATAGAAACATGTTTGGTTTTAGAATGTAATACTGGATTCTTAGATATATCAATTGCTGCAGTGTTATCACAATAGATAGTAATAGGTTCCTTGCATTTTACCTTTATATCTTTTAACATTTTCTTAAGCCATAGTACCTGTGTACAGTTAGTTGCTGCTACAACATATTCTGATTCTGTTGTTGATAAAGATGTACAACTTTGTTTCTTACTCAACCAAGAGACTAATATTTTTCCAAGAAAGAATGCTCCGCCGGTGGTTCTTTTTCTATCATCCACATCTCCTGCCCAATTTGCATCTGTGTATGCACATAATTCAAAGTTTTCATCTCTAGGATACCATAATCCAAGATTTATAGTGCCTTGTAAGTACCGGAAAATGCTTTTTACTGCTGATTCATGATTTTCTCTAGGATTACTTTGAAATATTGAAACAATAAATACTCCATTCATAATATCAGGTCTGGTTTATGTCAAATACAATAAACCTCCTATCATAGATTTGTATCTAGTTGGATTAACAGGTGTAGATTCATCCCTATGTGATAATCTGTCAATTGTTGTCATAGGTGTGCTTACCGGTTTAGAGTTCTCCATCCTAAATTTCTTTAGTAACTTTTTTAAGTATTTGGATTGACTCAAGAATATACCTTTATCAGTCTGTGAAATCTGCAATCCTAAAAAGAATTTTATTTCTCCTATCATAGACATTTCAAATTCTTGCTGCATTTTAATAGAAAATTCCTTACATAATCCATCTTCACCTCCAAAGATTATATCATCAACAAATACTTCTATAATCAAGATGTCATCATTAGTTACTTTATAATATAAATTGTTGTCTGCATTTCCTTTAGTAAAACCAATCTTTAAAAGATACTTATCCAATCTTGCATACCAAGCTCTTGGGGCTTGTTTTAGTCCATACAAAGCTTTTCTTAACCTGCATACCATATCATTGTCATCTGTCAAAGAAAATCCATCAGGTTGTTCAATGTATACTTCCTCTTCAAGATCTCCATTAAAAAATGCACATTTAATATCCATTTGATAAACTTTGTAGTTCTTGTGTGCTGCAAAAGCCAAGAATAATCTGATTGCCTCAATTCTAGCTACCGGTGCAAAGTTTTCATTGTAATCAACTCCTTTTTGAGAATATCCCTTACACACTAGTCTTGCTTTATTTCTGACAACCTTACCATCTTCATTAAGTTTGTTTCTAAATACCCATTTGGTTCCAATTACATTTTTATCTTTAGGACGGAAAACTAATGTCCAAGTGTTGTTTTTCTCAATTTGTTCTAATTCTTCTTCCATAGCTTTAATCCAAAATTTATCTTCACATGCCTCATTAACAGATGATGGTTCAATTTGAGAAATAAGATATACCTCTTCATTTGCCAATCTTCCTCTTTTTATAACTCCTTTAAACTTGTTTCCAATTATCTGATCTTCAAAATGATTAAGTCTTACATACAGGGGTGTCTTAGTTTGATGTTGTTCCTCAATTACTGTGGAATCTTCAGATGGTACTGGGGTAACTAGATCTTCATTCTGTACTGGTGGATTTAGAGTAGGTTTATTCGTCAAAATTTCTGTTGCCGGTTCAGAGTCTATATACCTTGAAGTTCCTCTGAATTGTTCATCAATCTTTACATTTATACTCTCAACAATTTTCTAGCAATCTCTTGTTAAAACATCTATATGCTTTTCTCTTAGATGAATAACAAAGAAATATTCCTTCATCACTTCTAGGATCAAATTTGCCAATATACTCATCTCTTCTAATATAACATTTACTTCCAAAAATTCTGAAATACTTAAGAGTAGGAGTATTACCAAGCCATAGTTCATGAGAGGTCTTATCGGTTTCACCTTTGATGTGAACTTTGTTAAATGTATAGACCGCTATGCTGATTGCTTCTATCCAATACACATGTGGTAAATTTGCTTCTGATAACATACTTCTTGCTGCATCCAAGATAGTTTTGTTTTTCCTTTCAACAACTCCATTCTGTTGTGGTGTCCGAGGTGCTGATAGCTGTCTTCTGATTCCATTCACTTCATAGAATGTATTAAATTCCTTAGATGTAAATTCACCTCCTTGATCTGATATTAAACATTTGATTTTCTTACTGGTTTCATTTTCAACCATTGCTTTGAACAATTTGAACTTTCCAAGTGCTTCTGATTTTTCTCTGAGAAAAGTAACCCAACACATTCTAGAATAGTCATCAATGATTAGCATGAAATATCTATCACCTTGTAAGCTTTTAGTTCTAGCTAGACCACATGAAT
This sequence comes from Cryptomeria japonica, assembly GCF_030272615.1. NCBI lineage: Eukaryota > Viridiplantae > Streptophyta > Pinopsida > Cupressales > Cupressaceae > Cryptomeria > Cryptomeria japonica. The sequence goes on along the minus strand of NC_081407.1, from coordinate 438,532,401 downwards.
CAGTGTGAATCAAATCAAGAGCATTATTTGATTTTTCTAGAATACTTTTGAAACTAGCTCTAACTTGTTTTCCAAATTGACATTCTTTGCATATTGTATTCTGAGGTTTGACAATATTAGGTAAATCTCTAACTGCCTTAGTAGTACTGATCTTTACCATGCAATCAAAGTTTACATGACAGAGTCTCTTATGCCATAACCAACTTTCATCTATATGTGCAATTAAGCATGTCTTTTCATTGTTATTCAAATGAAAGATATTACCTCTAGTCTGATTACCGGTTGCAATTTCCAAACCATTTCTGTTCATGATTTTGCATTTTCCATTTTTAAATTGTAACTGAAATCCTTTCTCAACTAGTTGACCAACACTCAAAAGATTATGCTTTAATCCTTCAACATAGTAGACATTGTCAATGTTATGCTTACCATCAAGAGATATTGAGCCCTTACCTTTGATTGAACAAGCTTTATCATCTCCAAATCTCACTAAGCCTCCATTGTATTCTTGAAAGTTCAACAATTTACCTTTGTCTCCTATCATATGATGTGAGCATCCTGAATCAATGATCCATTCATCCTTTACTTCAACTTTAGCTACCAGAGCCTGTACTACCGGTTGAGCAGTAGGTGTCGGTTGATCTTTTGTTATAGCAACAAAAACCCATCCATTGTCTACCGGATCCTCATTAGAATCATCAGTCCCACCTTCATCAACAATGTAACAAGATTTGTCTTTATTCTTCTTAAATCTATATCTCTGATATTCAGGGTTAGGTTTGTATGTTCTTCTAGCTTCTTCTCTTAGTCTAGCATGTCTATTAGGGCATCTTGAAGCCATATGACCAATCTTATTGTAGTTAAAACATTTAAAGGGTGCTTTACCTTCATACTTACTTCCAACTGGACCTTTAGGCATTTTCCTTGCAAATAGTGCTTCAAGTTCTTCATTTTCTTTCCTACTTTCTTCAAGTTCTCTTGCATAAAAGGCTTTCCAATCAGATTTGTCAAATGATGGAGCAGATGATGTTGATACTTTAAAGGCCAAATCTGTCTTTATAGTAGCAACAGGACCAAATTCTTCAATTTCAAAAGCTAAAAGTTTCCCAATCAATGTATCCCTAGTAACTGATGTATTAGGCATTGTTCTTAACTCATTTATAGCAGTGACTTTCATTTTATATGCCGGTGGCAATCCTCTTAAAACTTTTGAAACAATTTCATCCTCACTTAAGGTTCCTCCACAACATTTAATACCCAAAACAATCTCATTTACTCTTTCCATTAAAGAAGAAATCCTTTCATCTTCTTCCATTTTCAGATGTTCATACCTGACTTGGAAGCTTTCAAGTTTTGCAATTTTGACTATGGAATCTCCTTCATTCAGTGTTTCCAAATGATCCCAAATAGCTTTAGCAATAGACCTATCTGATAGTCCCATGATTTGTTGATCTGATAATGCGCTCAAAAGTGCTTCTCTTGCTTTGCAATCATTTTCCTCATCTTTTGTCAAGTTAGCTGGACTGGGCTGACCTGGTACAACAACAGTATAACCATTCTTTGTAACTTCCCAGCTGTCTTTTCCAATGCAATTTAGATGTGTCTCCATTCTGATCTTCCATATGCCATAGTTGGTTCCATGAAGTTTAGGACTGTCCTTTTTGAAATAATTAGTAGACATTGGATCTCCTCAAGCTATTAAACTTCTGCAAAAGAGGACTAATGCTCTGATACCAATTGTTAGGTCCCGGAGATAATTGAGAGGGGGGGGGGGTGAATCATTTGTCAAATAAATTCAAACCAAAAACAACTTAACCAACTTAATGCTTAATACCGGTAAACTAGTTAAGTATGCCGGTAGACAGTTTTAATAGTTAATTGCTATATTGGTAAGTATTAGTGTATGAAACATAAACACAAAGTCATCCACAACACATAACACCAATATTTGTATGTGGAAACCCTGTAAGGGGAAAAACCATGGTGGGAAACCTTACCCACAATCAAATGATACTACTGTAGATAGTAAGTGTACATAAATGGGGTCTGCACATGCAGAAAGGCCAATAACCTAGATCTCACTGCTCAATCACAAAATGGGAGTCACACTGACTACAGTTGGATGGTTAAATCCAATAAGAATTGTAGCATCCTAAAATTGTGACACTTGCAATTTTGACTGCATTTCGGTCTTCACGATGGTGATGCAACATGCAACCTGAATGGAGACCCCGAAACCTGATTATGACACTGAAAACTGCATTTTCTTGCACCCTGGCCTGAACCTCCTTTGCACCCTGCTGTCCCGGGAGGTGGGACCAGAGCGCCCAGTGCCCTGGGTGCCCTGGTCCCCCAGGACCATGGCGCCCAGCGCCCTGGTCCCTAGGTCCTCTTTTGGGCCCGGTCTCTTTTGGACTTCGGGTCTTTATGTTTGCAAATTGGAAAATTATCTTTCCTGGTCGGCCTAAGGTCGAGAAAATCAGTCTATCAGCCCTAAATGACAAGTATATAAACTACATTTTCCTCTCTCATTTGGATAGAGATAGACACATGAGGGAAAAAGCGTGGAAACTATACTCAAGCATTCAAGCATTCTTTCAAGCAATTGATCATTTCAAGTCTCCATTCAAGGCTAAGTGTTGCATTCAAGACAAGGATTCAACCATTGAAGAGGAGATCACTTACTACATACTACTACAACATACAACATACAACATCTATACCTTCGCACATAAGGATACAAACATCCTTACAACAAGGTTGTAGGTACGTGGCTGAAATTGAAGATCTGGAATCCTTGTGCAGAAGCGAACAGATCCCCCTTCGTTTCGCGGATTTTTCGGAGGACCGTGGCGCTCGGGCACCATCGTCCTGACAACTTTTTCTCAAATTTGCAGGACAGCGCCGTATCGACATTTTACTGCTAATTCTAGGTCCGCAGCTTCATCCTATATCCCTATCTCAGTTTATAGGCGAATCTTTGTCACTTTCTATGCATTCCTAGCTTAATTCTTCTATCAACATTCTTTACAAAAGAGGGTAGCCTTGCTTTCTTAACCCTTGAAACACATTTAGCATCCAATCTTGCATTGTGTGGGATTGGATCTTGTGGGTTTCAACCCCTCTTTTGAATGTAAAGTCTCTCCCCTAAGTGAAAACCATCAACCCTAGTGAATCTCCCTTCTCTCTCCTTGGAGTTGGAAGAGGGGAGAGCAACTAGGGTTCGATCACGATTTTCCACTTTACATTTTGGTGAACCCGACGTGAACATCCTTTCTGATTATTCATAGTTAGATCTGAAAATTGGATTCCTTGATTACATTTCCATGTTTGATCTTTTGCAAAATTTTAGAGGTTAATTGCATAAAAACCCTAAATTTTCTTTTTAAGTAATTAAACTTGTGAAATGTTTAATTATTAATGCTTGTTTCAGATCTGCCCTTCTATTACAAATTATCAATTCATATTTGTGCTTTAATTTTGAAAATTAAGTGGTTATGTGTTAAAACCCTAATTTTTAAAACCCTCTTGATTCAACCTTTGTCCGACAATTTCACTGATCAAAACATCTCCAAATCAGCTGTAACTTTGGATTCCGCAATAAAATCACAATATCTTTCATCCCTGAAAATTTGGAAAAAAGTTGTGAGGACCGTGTGCACTCCGAGCGCCATCGTCCCCAACATTTTTTCTGAAATTTCGGGAGCTAGATCTTACTGTATTTTCCTACTAAAATCCAGAATTTTGGCTGATTTTATCAATTACAACACTTTCAAAATTACAGTCAAAGTTGGTCTTGTGATTGCTTGGATTAAAGCTTCTAAACATTCAAAAATCATCGAAATTGAAATTTTGTGTCAAAATTGTGTTCTTACTGTCCTAAATCTGAAAAGTGTGTTTGCATTCATTCGAAATTTCAGTGCTTTATTCAAATTCTTACAATTTGTGACTTTTGAAATTAAGTGCTTAATTACAACAACTTTAATTTCCGCTTTCAAAATTGAATTTTGCGTGAAATTGAGTCAATTTTTAAATTTCAAAATTTGCATTGCTCTTGACATTCCCTCTAAAATCATAACATTCAAAATTTCAGTGTCCCTCTCTTTTTCAAAATTCAAATTTTTGCATTTTTCGACAATCTTGGTAGGGTTCAATTTCGAGATTGCAACTTTAATTTGGCCTATCTACAGATTGTAAAATCACTCAATTTTTTCAGATTAGCTCTAAAATCATCATAACTTTCATCCCTACGAATTTCGAAAAAAGTTGCTGGGACCGTGTGCACTCCGAAGCGCCACGGTCCCTGACATTTTTTCTAAAATTTTGGGAGATTGTCCTGATTGTATTTAACAGCTTAAATCCAGAAGATTGGCTGATTTTACTGAAAATTGCTACCTCTAAATTCAAAACTTTCTCTCTCTCTCTAGTGCATGAGTTTTACAACAATAAGCCCTACTTACACTATTCCCGTTAGACGAAGCCGTAGAATTAAGTCTTTCCGAGGTTTAACTACTGAGGAGATGGAACCTAATTTGAATAGCCTTTTTAACGAGGACATGGGTAATTCCTCTAATCCTCCTAATGATGAAGAAGCTCTCCTTGAGGTTTCTGAAGAACAACTTTCGAAATTGGATAACCAATTTGACGATTTTCGACAATGGATATCTCAAGAATACCCTGATAGTCAAGCTCTTCCTTTAATTGAGGGTCTAAAACGTATGCTTCAAAGTGATAAGAATGGAATTGATATTTTGCGTGGTATTGCACACATTGTGGATTCAAATGTGATGCCTATGAAGAGTTGTGCTGAAAATTTGGGTTATACACAACCTCCTACTCAAGTCAATCATTCTATTCCTTTGATGACTTCTATTGCTAGCGTACCTACCTTTACATCAAACATAATGGCTACTTCTACACAAGACATTCCTCCTGTGATCACCAGTAATGGGGGCAACCCTTCTTCTTCAATTAACCCTCTTCCTTCATTTAATCCGACTTCTTCATTCATTCCTTCAATGAGTGTCCCTATTATATCTCCACAAATGAACATGACGGAAGGGGGCAATTCGTTTAACCATTCCATTCCTCCTTGTAGTGTTCCTCCTATCCAATCATCTCCTATGACTAATTATCATAGAGTCCCACCACCTTACTCTTTACTTTCTTTCAATAACATAACACCTCCATCTCAATCTAACACATCTAATATGAATTCTTTGACTGAAGCAACCATTAACAATCTTGCACAAACTGTCTCTTCTTTATAGCAACAAATTGCCTCTATGAATCAATCTAAGTTTAGTGTGCCCACATTTGATGTTGCGAGCCCACTTTCTCTTGACATTGTTCGAGCTATCCCTCCTAAACATGTTGAAATCCCGCATTTGGAGCTTTATAATGGTAAAGGTGATCCTCTAACACATGTTAAGACTTTTCAAACAATATGTACTGATTTTGCTTATGACCAAAGGTTGCTTGCAAAACTGTTCACTAGAACATTAAGAGACAAAGCCCTACAATAGTATTGCTCGTTGCCTTCTTATTCTATTACTTCTTTCAAACAACTTGCAAATGCTTTCATTCAATAATTTCAAAACAATATAAGTCCTAAAGTTACTTTGATTGATTTAATGCATTGTAAACAAGGTGTTAAAGAAAAAGTGACTGATTTCATTGGTAGATATAAGCATTTGTATGCTCAAATTTCCTTTCCAGTGCCTGACAATGATATTCAAAGAATCTTTATTTCTAATTTACAAAAAGATATTCGAGACAAACTTCTGTTTTCTGAGTTTACTTCTTCCAACAGTTGTGTGCAACTCTTCACAATTATCAACCGACTGTGAGTCAAATGGAACAATCACATCCTATGGCTTCGAGTGATAAGAGTGATAGCAGTCAACAACCATTTGGGAAGTTTAAACCGAACAGAGATTCCATCAAATTCAATGAAAACATCATCAACAACAATGTGAATGCAGCATCAAGTGTGCCTCCTATTTCTAAATTTTTCAAGAAAGAAAGAAAGTATACTCCTTTGAATGAATCATTGCATAGTATTATGAATAAGTTATTGGAACAAAATGTGCTTACTCTTCCTCCTATAAGACAAATTGATCCTACAAAGATTACTTCACCTTATTTTGATAACAAAGCTTTTTGTCAATTTCATCGTCAACCTGGGCATGATACTGAAAAATGTTTTGCTTTAAAGGGGAAAATTCAAGATTTGATTGATAATAATACTTTCTCTGTTTCTGGAGTGAATGATAAAGGCAACACATCTGTAGCTCCTCCTAATCAAAATCTTCAGATTTTCACTGATCCATTACCTTCTCATACCTCTAATGCAATTGAGGCTAATGATTCCTCTCTCTCATCTGATGGTCTTGTGTCTATGACTCCGAATGTGATTAACTTTGTGGAGCAGCAGAAAATCCCTAAAGAACTTTCCATCACCTTTGATTCTAGTGAAACTATCAAGGCACCTGATGGTCCTTTATATATAGTTGCAAAAGTCAAGAACACACCTTGCCGTGGAGTGCTTATTGATCCTTCTTGTATGGTTAATGTCATTACTAAGAATTTCTTTTTACTTTGCAATTGAATCAAGTTATCTATGACAAAACAGATGTGGTTGTGAAATTATTTGATGCATTTTCTTCTCCTGCAATTGGTTCTATTACATTACCTATTGAAGTTCATAACAAATCCCTTGATGTGAACTTTGCTATTATTCCTTCATCCGAACAATTTCGTGTGAAGCTTGGCTATCCTTGGCTATCTTCCATGAAAGCTATTGCTTCTCCTATTCAAAAGTGTTTGAAATTTCCCCATAACGGTGAAGTTGTTAATGTCAATCATAGTCTCTTTAAACCAGCTGAAAGAACTTCTAGCGTTCCTATTGATTACTTTTGGCCTAAACAATTCCAATCTCTTCCTCCGCGAAGTGATCATCTTTTCAAATCTTATCAAAAGTGGAAAACAGATATGATCCTATCTCTAAGTGAACCTAGAACACCTAAACTTGATATTCCTATCATTCTTGAGAAGGAAGTTCTTCCTTTGAAAGATAAAACTAATGTCTTTCCTCAAGAAGATTCCCAACCCGTTCCCATGGATGTGATTATGTCTATGCCTAATAAACTTCCTAAAAGCAGACCTATCCCTCCTCGTCATGATGGACTTGGTCTCCTTCCTAAACCAAAAATTCCTCCTTTATATGGAACAGTCCCTCCTCCTTCCTTTTATAGAGAGAAGAGACCCTCCTCTTCTCCTATTGTTCAACCTAAGAGACCACAACCTAAACACCCAAGTGATAAGGATGAGAACATTCCTCCTCCTCAATCTTCTTCACTTCCTACTAAGACTAGACGAAATCGTTCTGCACGTGAACGCCAACAAAAGCGTCATCTTAGAGCTCAAGTAGCTGCTTCTCAAACTTTGCAATCTCCAAAAACAACTTCAACAAGCATTATTCCATTTTCTCCTCAGCCGACGATTGAGCCGAAATCTCCTAAACATAAGATGCATGATGGTCTTGATCCTGTGCGAGTTAAAGATCCTATTTTCATAAATCTTGATGATGATATAGATGAAAATGTTATTCATGAGGCAAATGTTACTCTTGTTCATTCTGATAGTGAATATGAACTTGTTGATATTGATAACCATTTATCTAATGAATTTTCTAAAGCACTTATCCTAGCTCCTAGACAAGAACAATGTGGCTCGGAACATGAACATAGCCCTTGTTTGGATCTTGTGATAGCTCCATCTGCTGTGTTGGATGTTCCTCCTCTAGCGTGTTCCCTACCTTCCCGAAACATTGATCAGCAAGATTGGGGGGTAGATGACGTGCTAGACTAGTTTCATTAGCATAGCAGATTCTCTCCTCCTCTCTTTTGTTACTTCTTCTATATGTTATTCTCATTTTTCTATTTGTTGTCCTTAGTGTTGTCTACTTGAGGACGATGCAAAGCATTGAGATCTCTTGGTCTCTCTCATGTTGACTCAAAAGACACATGTGTTCCCTTCTTCTAGGTGACCTTCCTTGACTGGGGAATGAAGAACAATTATGCATACATACATATGATATACATGAATTATCATACAACATACTGACCCCGAGGAAAGCGAAGTCACCTCGTGCTTTGTGTTTTGTGTCTATTATCCTTGGGTTTATCTCATACTTGGGGGCTAAATCCTTGCGATAACGTGCTCCTTTCCTTTCTCATTTCTTATATGTATCACTACGTTAAAACAATCACCCCCGGTGAGGCGTGTGCGATCGCTTTAACGTAGGGGGGCATACATCCCGTCCATATCTTTTCAAGATACTTGAAAATTTCTTGACAAATTTAGCTTTGCCTTGAAAATTTTTGATATCTTTCTTGCATGACTTATAGTGAGGGAACCTTACTACTGACAGTCATGGTTCTCCCTCGTGATCTTCCCTTTTACTTTGTCAATCGAAGTCGTAAGATCCTTAGTCCACTGGGGGCTTGGTGTGTCTTGCCTCTTTGACGTGGTGAAAGTCTTTCAATGTTGTTTCCTTGTACTTTACTGGAAGTATGAGCGTACGCTTATACTCCCGCTAAAGTGGGGGCTAAATGTAGCGTCCTAAAATTGTGACACTTGCAATTTCGACTGCATTTCGGTCTTCACGATGGCGATGCAACACGCAACCTGAATGGAGACCCCGAAACCTGATTATGACACTGAAAACTGCATTTTCTTGCACCCTGGCCTGAACCTCCTTTGCACCCTGCTGTCCCGGGAGGTGGGACCAGAGCACCCAGTGCCCCGGTCTCTTTTGGACTTCGGGTCTTTATGTTTGCAAATTGGAAAATTATCTTTCCTGGTTAGCCTAAGGTCGGGAAAATCAGTCTATCAGCCCTAAATGACAAGTATATAAACTACATTTTCCTCTCTCATTTGGATAGAGATAGACACATGAGGGAAAAAGCGTGGAAACTATACTCAAGCATTCAAGCATTCTTTCAAGCAATTGATCATTTCAAGTCTCCATTCAAGGCTAAGTGTTGCATTCAAGACAAGGATTCAACCATTGAAGAGGAGATCACTTACTACATACTACTACAACATACAACATACAACATCTATACCTTCACACATAAGGATACAAACATCCTTACAACAAGGTTGCAGGTACGTGGCTGAAATTGAAGATCTGGAATCCTTGTGCAGAGACGAACAAATCCCCCTTCGTTTCGCGGATTTTTCGGAGAACCGTGGCGCTCGGGCACCATCGTCCTGACAAATTTTGCTCAAATTTGCAGGACAGCGCCGTATCGACATTTTACTGCTAATTCTAGGTCCGCAGCTTCATCCTATATTTCTATCTTAGTTTATAAGCGAATCTTTGTCACTTTCTATGCATTCCTAGCTTAATTCTTCTATCAACATTCTTTACAAAAGAGGTAGCCTTGCTTTCTTAACCCTTGAAACACATTTAGCATCCAATCTTGCATTGTGTGGGATTGGATCTTGTGGGTTTCAACCCCTCTTTTGAATGTAAAGTCTCTCCCCTAAGTGAAAACCATCAACCCTAGTGAATCTCCCTTCTCTCTCCTTGGAGTTGGAAGAGGGGAGAGCAACTAGGGTTCGATCGCGATTTTCCGCTTTACAAGAATGTACTACACAAAATAGCATCTTCATATGCTAGATTCAGTACTGGTGTAATGTTGATATGCTTTCAAAAACCTAGCTTTACCTTCAAATGATGTCTTCGTGTCTAGCTCTGCTTAAACTCGCATATACCTTCACACAATCCTTTTTCGCATTCCACATTTGATCTTACAAATAAGATCTTACATTTATACCATAACCTAAGACCAATTTTAGTAGGTCGGCTCTAGAAGATATTACAATAAAAACATTTTACAAACAATATAATATACGATGCAATAACCGATTGAATATGTCGGCTTAATGCATTTACAACAATAATTAATCATCTTCATAGCCTGCCATGTTGATTTGGAAAAGATAAACCTGCCGGTGTAACCCTAGACCTATTTGCCGGTAACAATAAATATGCAACTATGAATATACCAATGATCAAAACTCCAGGACAAGATGTCCAAACGATGTCTTTGACATAACCATGTGTCTTCCATGCCATTCCAAGTGTCAGTGATCATTATATCTTGCCGGTGTGCCATATACTAGTAACTTCTGCAATAGTTACTTGCTTGCCGGTGAATGTTGCTAGATCTCCAAAGTGCTAGTGTTTTAGTAGGTGTTGACATCAATGACGAAACCATACCAAAATACCAACAAGATCATCCGCAACACACTACAACCTCCAAGAATGTCACATAACATGAAGAACATCATTAGACCAAGAAAATATTCAATAATGCACACAACGATCAATGCGGACCACCAATACTCAGAGAACGCAATCTATAAATATTCACAAACAAGGTGAATTGTGCCACAACAACTTGGATTACCAAAATCATCACCATCTCACCACTCAAGCTCAATAACATCATCAAAACTGGCTAACAGCATGTAAGATTTGCTTGTGGACATCCAAATCATGAACAAATCTAACTAAGGATACGCATCAATGTCCTGAACACATCCTATACATCCACAACTAAAGATATAGAAATTCTGAAGCAATTTGGATCACAAACCATAATACTTAATAACACAAGCAACTGAATATCAATCTAATACCAAATTTTATAACTTGCTCAAAACATCACACAGACCACTAAAAATTATGTTGAATCAAGTAGAGATAAGTATCTCTAAACCCATTAAAACGCATCAGCTCATCTGCAACACACTGACCAAACCAATTCATTTAATCTAATTGCAACACAGGAATACATAGAAGAATATGTTGACATCAATGACAACACATCCTCTCAGCAACATCCACCACTGATCTACAATATGTTTCATCATTTCCTAGTAATGATCAACAACAAACATGATAAGGAGATTATCATAGCTATGAAGACTATTATGGTCACGTGTATAAATGAAAGTAATTTTTTATCCCAACCTGTCTTATCTATGATATTGGCTATTTGTAAACAAGAATGTGTTCCTTCTACTACTGCATATGGGTTGTTCAATAGTGTGCTGAAACAATGTGAGGGAAGATTGAAGCTTCACTTGAATAAAGAAGCACATATGAAAAAGGAGATAATCAATTCAAAAGTTGAAGAGAATACCTTGCCTCAAGATGAAGGTGCGACTGATTTCTAGGATGTTCCTGTAGATGTGCATGCACTTATACATACTAAAAATGAATGCAATAAAATTATTAAAAAAATAACTTTGAATGCACCATTAGATCCTTCTAAAGAAGTTGTTGAAACTTGTACGAAAGTTGGTGAAGATGAGACTTTTAATTCACCATCAATTGTTGGGCTTGCTAAAGGGAAAAAGGAAGAAGTTTTCAAAATAGCTAACAATGATGATTCCCTATCTCATTACAATGATGGAGTCGATTTAATTCTTGAGAACAAATATGATGTATCTTTTCATGGAGCTGATTTTGAGCATAGGTTTAGTGTCTTTGATGATTGGTGTCCATAGTTTACTGCTGCAAATGTTAATGGAAAGGCACAATTGATTTTTTATTTTGTTGGAGACTCCAATGATAGGAATGATAGTTTTGATTTTGGTATTTATCATAGAAGCTATTATCTTGGCTTGCATAAACATGGTTGGAGGAATCAATTTGAGGTGCTCGTTGATAGCCTATTTCTTGAGATGGGTGATGAGAGGACATATGACAATCCACTTTATGAGTGGGAAGATGGAACATCACTTGGTTCTAACATTGCACTTGATGAAAAATAGTAAGATGTGGGATCTAGGAGAAGATTTTGAATCTGAGTTGGTATATGGTATTCAGTTTGTTGTTGATCTTGGTTCACATCATGAGTTGGGTCATTGGGTTGATATGGCACCTCAGTTTGTGAGCAAGTTGGAAAGGCACAATTGATTTTTTATTTTGTTGGAGACTCCGATGATAGGAATGATAGTTTTGATTTTGGTATTTATCACAGAAGCAATTATCTTAGCTTGCATAAACATGGTTGGAGGAATCAATTTGAGGTGCTCGTTGATAGCCCATTTTTTGAGATGGGTGATGAGAGGACATATGACAGTCCACTTTATGAGTGGGAAGATGGAACATCACTTGGTTCTAGCATTGCACTTGATGAAAAATAGTAAGATGTGGGATCCAGGAGAAGATTTTGAAACTGAGTTGGTATATGGTATTCAATTTGTTGTTGATCATGGTTCACATCATGAGTTGGGTCATTGGGTTGATGAGACACCTTAGTTTGTGAGCAAGTTGAAGGTTCAATTCAGACTTATGAGAGAAAATATGGTATATATATCTAGTGGGACAACAAAGGATGATGTTGGATAGGTAATCTCAATTTAGATTTGAAGAAGTCCCTTTGTGCTTTGGTTTCCTTAGATAGACACCATGTTGTCCTAGTTTCTAGACTCATGTCTTCCAAGAAAAGGGCTGATTTAATCATCATGAACACTAGTTCACTAATTAGTACAACTGACAACCTTGAGAAGGGGAGCATGACAACTCATGGGGGAATTTTTCAATATGGCACAAACTTCGAGACAGCAGCCTATGATAGCATCTATAAATGCAATGTGGTAAGGTACAAAACAAAGGTGGGTTTCATAATGATGACCCATCATCTTCTATATTCACATGGTTTCATTAATATTGTTGTAATGCAAGGACATATGACGAGTATTGAAGAGCTACATTGCATACAATGCTTGTCATCATGTAGTGCTTGTCTTTGCTTCATAAAAACATTATGCCTTGATCACACTTGGAGAGGATTTATGGTATAGCAAGAAAATATCATGGAATATGTAGAGGATAATGGTACTCCATGTTTGTACCATTGGATTAGAGTTCTCATATTGGTGATCAATAGTTGTTTCATACTACTGATCATAGAGATTTTAGTTTGGTCCTTTAGGACAACAGCTGGTTGGAGGTTTTGGAAAGTTCAAGATCATGCTTCCTTTGTTGGAGATTGGTATAGCAATGAGACTCCATTTTCCTTTGGCATTTGAGATACTTGTTGTATCACTTCAAGTGGGATTTTTAGTTTGACAAGTGTCATTCTAATTCATATCAGCAGTATGTGGTGGATAGGTATAATTGATTATGTACCTATGATGTTCATTCTTCACACCCATGAGAGTTAATTTCCATTTATATGGATTTTTGGCATTGCATGTTTGGTGCTCTTTTGCATTGGGATTATGATGAATTATTTCACCACTCTTGGTGTAGTGATGATGAATTAATTAAGTGGTGTCATGGTAGTCAGTAGGTGTTGAGTTGCCTATCAGGGCACCCAAGATCATTGGTGAATTATTATTATATAGAAGATTGTAATGGTGTGGATGGCCTTGGATGGTGGGTTGCTAGAGATTGTCTAGCCATAGGAGATACCTTTTCAGTGAGATTTCTGATTGTTTATTACTGTCCTAGTTTCCTCACGCTATTTATGTGGATCTTAGTCTTTGGGCAGTTTGATTGGGAACATTTGCAAACTTCTATACTATTATTTGTGGAGGATCTATTGGGTATAACTTAGTTGCTTTCCACCTCTACTTGTGTGAGTATTAGTCACTATAGTCATCACATGATGTCAGTATACATCCTACCAAATGGTGATTGGTTGATTGCAATGAGTTGGGTTGGTTGGTGCTCTCGAGTTTCTTCCCTTGACACTTGGAGATTAAGTGTCGATGATATGATTTCAGGTGGTGGCAGTAGAGACATTTCGTGGTTGATAGCTTGCAGAGTTGTGACAATGATTGACCTTCTTCATTATCAGGATGTCATGACAAGTGAATCTTGGGTTTATTTTTTATGGTGGTCGAGTATGTTGTTTTTTCTGTTGCCTAGAATCATGATTAGAAGAGAGTTTGTTGATGTGGTTTCCTTTGAGCTGCCTTTACAGGCTATATTTTATGGCATGGATTTGAGCCCATTCCAGTATTATATTAGAAGTGTTGATGTTGATTACTTATTTGGGCTATAGGAGAGAGGACTGTAGTTTGGGCACAATGAGTTTGTGGTTATGATCATAGTGGCACACCATCAGTGTGGTGGTTTATTTTTGAGGATGACTTGGGACCTTGGGATCACTCGTGGTTTCAATTTGTATCAAATTAGTTAATTGTGGATTGCATTGGCAATTCTTGAGGACAAGAAATCTTTGGGAAGGGCAGATTGTAATGTCCCCATTTTTTCAGTTTCTCTAGCAGTGCAGTTGTTGTTGTCTTTCTAGGCTATGTCAACATGCTCAAGGGGGAAATTTGGTGTTACCAGTGAGATCAATTGGTTTAGAGGAGTCATATGACGCTTTCAGTTTGGGCTCCAAGATTCTTGGAGGGAGAATTTATTTATAGTAAGTCACTCGATTGGCTCCATTTGTCATTATTATTCATCAGGGTCACTCTAGTATGATCAGATTTTGATTCCGATACTTTTCAACAATTTTTTGTCAAATTGGCGCATTAATAGTTTATTTTTATGTATTTTACTAAGGTTGCAAAAAAATAATTAAAATATTTAAAATGCACCTTAGTGTGATAGATCGTCGGAACCGGGGGAAGGATTTTTAAATCTTGGAAACACAAAACAGGGACCTTGCATATCAAATTTTCCTTAATTTAATCGAGAGATCATTTTTGGAGCTAAAATATAAGTTTAATTTATAAAGTGATTTTATAAAGGGGTACTTGGGAGACATAAGTTAATGTTTCTTTAAATTTGTTAAAGAGTCTCTTAAGTGGGTGACTAAAAAGGGGAAATAAAATAAAGGAAAAGTTATTTATCCCACATTGACAACTTCCAAGATGAAGTTATAAAATGAATTGAAGAGCTTCTTAGGTCCCAGAGACAACTGAGAGGGAGGGGGGGGGGGGGTGAATCAGTTGTCAAATAAATTCAAACCAAAATAACTTAACCAACTTCAATGCTTAATACCGGTAAACCAGTCTTTTATGCCGGTAGACAGTTTTATTAGTTAATTACAGTACCAGTAAAGATTAATGCATGAAATATAAAGACAATAACATCCACAACACATAACACCAATGTTTGTACGTGGAAACCCTGTAAGGGAAAAAACCACGGTGGGAAACCTTACCCACAATCAGATGATACTACTGCAGATAGTATGTGTATACAAATGGGGTTTGCACATGCAGAAAGGCCAAGCGCCTAGAGCTCACTGCTCAAACACAAATAGGAGTCACACTGACTACAATTGGATGGTTAAATCCAATAAGGATATACTGCTCAAATTAACATCTTTCTATGCTGGATTCAGTACCAGTGTAGTTCTGATTGTCTTCACAAAAACCCTCCTTCAACCTTCAAATTATGTTTGCATGTATAGCTCTGCTTATTCTCGCATATACCTTCACACAATTATTTTTCGCATTCCACATCCGATCTTACAAATAAGATCTTACATTTATATCATAACCTAAGACCAATTTTAGTAGGTCAGCTCTAAAGGATATTACAATAAAATCAATTTACAAATAGAACAATATTCGATGCAATAACTAATTCAACATGTCGACTTGATGCATTTACAACATTAATAAGACATCTCCATAGCGTGTCATGCTTATGTGGAAAAGATAAACCTGGCGGTGTATAACCTGGACCTATTTGCCGGTAACAACAAATATGCAAATACGAAATATGCCAATGAACAAATCTCCAAGACAAAGTGTCCAAATGATGTTTTTGACATAACCAGTTGTTTTCCATGCCATTCCAAGTGCCAGTGAACATTATATCATGCCGGTGTACCAGATACCAGTGACTGTGCATAAGTCACTTGCTTGCCGGTGAATGTTGCTGATTCTCCAAAGTGCTAGAGTTGATAAGTGTTAGTAGGTGTTGACATCAATGACAAAACCATACCAAAATACCAACAATCTTCCCCTTTGGCATTGATGGCAACACAAGATGGAAAAACCATCAAAGTGCCAAAATAGAAATGCCAAATACCAAAAACCAATAATCTCCCCAAAGTAACAATCTCTCCCCCTGGGAGTGACATGTGTTTTTCTTGTGTTTTTCCATACCAATCTCTCCCCCTTTGACATCAAATGCCAAAGCAATATAAAGACCATTTTTCAGATACAAAATACCAACCAATTCACTATACCAACTACTCCCCCTGAGAAGTAGCTTTCTCATCAAAGCCGGAGTAAAAGATTTCTTTGTTAATTTCGTTGGTTGATGACTATCATCAACTATCTAAGTTTCTACCGGTGGGGTTATGACCCCAAGATGGTCTTTGAGATATTCAAAAGTCTCCTTAGGTAGAGGTTTAGTGAAAATATCTACAATCTGCTCTTTAGTATTCACATAAACTAGTTTAATTTCTTTTGCTTCAACATTTTCCCTTAGAAAATTCAGTTTGATAGAAACATGTTTGGTTTTAGAATGTAATACTAGATTCTTAGATATATCAATTGTTGTAGTGTTATCACAATAGATAGTAATAGGTTCCTAGCATTTTACCTTTATATCCTTCAACATTTGCTTAAGCCATAGTACCTGTGTACAGTTAGTTGTTGCTGCAACATATTCTGATTCAGCCGTTGATAAAGATGTACAACTTTGTTTCTTACTCAACCAAGAAATTAATCTGCTTCCAAGAAAACATGCTCCGCCAGTGGTTCTTTTTCTACCATCCACATCTCCTACCCAATTTGCATATGTGTATGCACATAATTCAAAGTTTTCATCTCTAGGATACCATAGTCCAAGATTTGTAGTGCCTTGTAAGTACCGGAAAATCCTTTTTACTATTGATTCATGATTTTTTTTAGGATTACTCTAAAATCTTGAAACAATACATACTGCATTCATGATATCAGGTCTTGTTTGTGTCAAATATAGTAAACCTCCTATCATAGATTTGTACCTAGTCAGATTAACAGGTCTAGATTCATCCCTTAGTGATAATTTGTCATTTGTAGTCATAGGTGGGCTTACCGATTTAGAGTTCTCCATCCCAAATTTCTTTAATAACTCCTTCAAGTACTTGGATTGACTCAAGAATATACATTTATCAGTCAGTGAAATCTGCAATCCTAAAAAGAATTTTATTTCTCCAATCATAGGCATTTCAAATTCTTGTTGCATTTCAATAGAAAACTCTTTACATAATCCATCTTCTCTTCCAAAGATTATATCATCCACAAAACTTCTATAACCAAGATGTCATCATTAGTCACTTTGTAATATAAGTTGCTGTCAGCATTACCTTTAGAAAAACCAATCTTCAAAAGATACTTATCCAATCTTGCATACTAAGCTCTTGGAGCTTGTGTCAACCCATACAAAGCTTTCCTTAACCTGCAAACCATATCTTTGTTATCTGTCAAAGAAAATCCATCAGGTTGTTCAATGTAAACTTCTTCTTCAAGATCTCCATTTAGAAATGCACATTTAATATCCATTTGATATACTTTGTAGTTTTTGTGTGTTGTAAAAGCCAAGAATAATCTGATTGCCTCAATTCTAGCTACCGGTGCAAAGGTTTCATTATAATCAATTCCTTCTTTATGAGAATATCCCTTACACACTAGTCTGGCTTTATTCCTGATTACCTTACCATCTTCATTAAGTTTGTTTCTGAATACCCATTTTGTTCCAATCACATTTTTGTCTTTAGGCCGAGGAACTAATGTCCATGTGTTATTTTTCTCAATTTGTTCTAGTTCCTCTTCCACAACTTTAATCCAATGTTTATCTTCACATGCCTCATTAATTGATGATGGTTCAATTTGAGAAATAAGACATACCTCTTCATTTGCCAGTCTTCCTCTTGTCATAACTCCTTTATACTTGTTCCCAATTATTTGATCTTCAGAGTGATTCAATCTTACATACCGGGGTGTCTTCGTTTGCTGTTGTTCCTCAGTTACTGTGGAATTTTTCAGATGATATCGGTGTAACTGGATCTTCATTCTGTACCAGTGGGTTCAATGTAGGCTCATTTGTTAGAATCTCTGTTGCCGGTTTAGAGTCTATATACCTTGAAGTTCCTCTGAATTGTTCATCAATCTTCACATTTGTACTCTCAACAATTTTATGCAATCTCTTGTTAAAACATCTATATGCCTTGCTCTTAGATGAATAACCAAGAAATATTCCTTCATCACTTCTAGGATGAAATTTGCCAATATACTTATCTCTTCTAATATAGCATTTGCTTCCAAATATTCTGAAATATTTAAGAGTAGGAGTAATACCAAACCATAGTTCACGAGGGGTCTTACCGGTTTCTCCTTTGATGTGAACTTTGTTGAATGTGTAGACCGGTGTGCTTATTGCCTCTCTCCAATACACATGTGGTAGATTTGCTTCTGATAACATACTTCTAGCTACATCCAAGATAGTTTTGTTTTTCCTTTCAATGACTCCATTCTGATGTGGTGTCTGGGGTGCTGATAGCTGTCTTCTGATTCCATTTACTTCACAGAATGTATTAAATTCCTTAGATGTAAATTCTCCTCCTTGATATGATCTCAGACATTTTATTTTCTTATCGGTTTCATTCTTGACCATTGCTTTGAATAGTTTGAACTTTCCCAGTGCTTCTGATTTTTCTTTGAGAAAAGTAACCCAACACATTCTAGAGTAGTCATCAATAATTAGCATGAAATATCTATCACCTTGCAAACTTTTAGTTCTAGCTAGACCACATAAATCAGTATGAATTAAGTCAAGAGCATTATTTGATTTTTATGGAATACTTTTAAAAGTAGCTCTACCTTGTTTTCCAAATTGACATTCCTTACATACTATCTTGTGAGGTTTGACAATTTTAGGTAAATCTCTAACTGCCTTAGTAGTACTGATTTTTACCATGCAATCAAAATTTACATGACAGAGTCTCTTATGCCATAGCCAACTTTCATCAATATGTGCAATCAAGCATGTCTTTTCCCTGTTATTCAAATAAAAGATATTACCTCTAGTTTGATTATCGGTTGCAATTTCCAAACCAGTTCTATTCATGATTTTGCATTTTCCATTTTTGAATTGTAACTGAAATCCTTTCTCAACTAATTGACCAACACTCAAAAGATTATGCTTTAAACCTTTCACATAGTAAACATTGTCAGTATTATGCTTACCATCAAGAGATATTGTACCTTTACCTTTGATCAAACAAGCTTTATCATCTCCAAATCTTACTAAGCCTCCATTATATTCCTGAAAGTTCAAGAATTTTCTTTTATCACCAGTCATATGATGTGAGCCTCCTGAATCAATGATCTATTCATCCTTAACTTCAATTTTAGCTACCAAGGCCTATTCTACCGGTTGAATAGTAGGTGTTGGTTGATCTTCTGTTATAGCAACAAAAACCCATCCATTGTCTGCCAGATCTTCATCATAATCATCAGTCACTCCTTCATCAGCAAGATAACAAGATTTATCTTTATTTTTCTTAAATCTGTATCTCTGATATTCAGGGTTAGGCTTGTATGTTCTCCTAGTTTCTTCTCTTATTCTAGCATGTCTATCAGAGCATCTAGAAGCAATATGACCAATCTTATTATAGTTAAAGCATTTAAAGGGTGCTTTACCTTCATACTTACTTCCAACTAGACCTTTAGGCATTTTCCTTGCAAATAGTGCTTCAAGTTCTTCAAGTTCTTCATTTTCTCTCCTGCTTTCCTCAAGTTCTCTTGCATAAAAGGCTTTCAAATCAGAATTGTCAAATGATGGTGCAAATGATGTTGATGCCTTGAAAGCTAAATCTGTCTTTATAGTAGCAACAGGACCAAATTCCTCAATTTCAAAAGCTGAAAGTTTTCCAATCAATGTATCCCTAGTTACTGATGTATTAGGCATTGTTCTTAACTCATTTATAGCAGCAACCTTCATTTTATATGCCGGTGGCAATCCTCTTAAAACTTTTGAAACAATTTCATCTTCACTTAAGGTTCCTCCACAACATTTAATACCCAAAACAATTTCATTTACTCTTTCCATAAAAGCAGAAATCCTTTCATCTTCTTCCATTTTCAGATTTTCATACCTGACCTGGAAGCTTTCAAGTTTTGCAATTTTGACTATGGAATCTCCTTCATTCAGTGTTTCCAAATGATCCCAAAGAGCTTTAGCAGTTGATCTATATGATAATCCCATGATTTGCTGATTTGTTAATACTCTCAAAAGTGCTTCTCTTGCTTTGCAATCATTTTCTTCATCTTTAGCCAAGTTTGATGGATTAGGCTAACTGGTTGTAGGTTGTATAGCCATTCTTTTTAACATCCCAGATGTCCTTTCCAATGAAATTTAGATGTGTCTCCATTCCGATCTTCCATATGCCATAGTTGGTTCCATCAAGTTTAGGACTGTCCTTCCTGAAATAGTTAGTAGACATTGGATCTCCTTAAGCTGTTAAACTTCTGAAAAAAGAGGACTAGGCTCTGATACCAATTGTTAGGTTCCAGAGACAACTGAAAGGGGGGGGGGTGAATTAGTTGTCAAATAAATTCAAACCAAAATAACTTAACCAGCTTCAATGCTTAATACTGGTAAACCAGTCTTTTATGTCGGTAGACAGTTTTATCAGTTAATTACAGTACCGATAAAGACTAATGCATGAAATAGAAAGACAATAACATCCACAACACATAACACCAATGTTTGTACGTGGAAACCCTGTAAGGGGAAAAACCACGGTGGGAAAACTTACCCACAATCAAATGATACTACTGCAGATAGTATGTGTATACAAATGGGGTTTGCACATGCAAAAAGGCCAAGTGCCTAGAGCTCACTGCTCAAACACAGATAGGAGTCACACTGACTACAATTGGATATTACAATAAAATCAATTTACAAATAGAACAATGTCCGATACAATAACTGATTCAACTTGTTGGCTTGATGCATTTACAACATTAATAAGACATCTCCGTAGCATGTCGTGCTCATCTGGAAAAGATAAAACTGCCGGTGTATAATCTAGACCTATTTGCCGATAACAACAAATATGCAAATACGAAATATGCCAATGAACAAATCTCCAAGACAAAGTGTCCAAACGATGTTTTCGACATAACCAGTTGTTTTCCATGCTATTCCAAGTGTCGGTGAACATTATATCTTGCCGGTGTACCAGATATTGATGACTGTGCATAAGTCACTTGCTTGCTGGTGAATGTTGCTGATTCTCCAAAGTGCCAGAGTTGATAAGTGTTAATAGGTATTGAAATCAATGACAAAACCATACCAAAATACCAACAAAACTCACTCTTGAGCATGCTTGGTTGATTTATATTTCTATTCCATTGGATTTTCGTTGGAGAATCTGATTGTAGGGCTTGGAGGACAAAACCCCTCTTTGCTAGCAATTCATATGCTATTGGAAGACACAGTCTAGGAATTTGATTGAAGCAATAAGGTAAGAAGTTTTGCATTGAAGTTTCATTGTTAGATTGTCTGGAAGATTCAATTTGTGTATTGAGGTTTAGTTTCAAAGTGTGTTTGTTGTTGCACACTCCTTATAGTTGGTCGTACTCATCACTTATGGGCTACACAACCTCTTGGTTGAGTTGTACACACTTGTAGAGGCAAATTTTCATGTGCTAAACCTAGTGGCAAGCTGGGTGTAGAGATTTGGAGAGAATGAACAGGGTTTTTGGACTCATATTATCTATTGCACACTACAGTCATACTATTCCATTATACTAGAGCAACACTTAGGGCTTTCTAACACACAATTGTTGTTATATTGACTAAGAAACTTACATTCCATCGTGGCCATTAAGGATTTGGAGTTTTTAGAGACATAAATATCATTTCCAGAATTTGCACTTGACATCTTGGATGCCTAGTTGGAGTTGGTCTGATTTTCTGAGTGTTATTCTTCATGGTGAGAGATGATTCCAAGTCCGCTAATTAAATTAGTCAAATTCTAGAAAAAAAAATTGTTCATGGATATTCAATTTGTAATACTTGAACAAGTTCTATGAGGATTTTGAATTTTTTTTGTTATCAACCTTTACTTCTCTATGATATGTTGCAAGTATCATGCCTATGTTAAACATACTATTTTGAATGCAAATCTGAAAGTTTCAATCAGCAAAAACAAAAACAAAAACAAAAACAAAAACAAAAACAAAAACAAAAACAAAAAAAACTCAGAAAACAATCCTAATGTTGTATGCATGCCAAGCGTTTGACGAAATGTCAAACCACACAAACAAAGATTTAATGTGCAGAAAGGATAGGGACCATTACAACTTCCCATTGCTCTCCACTGCAGGAATGTTTAGTGTAGACCTATTTCAAATTGTGTTTTGGTAAATTGTTCTTGGCCGACTCAAGAAATTTTTAATTCAAAATATTAGTATATATGGAGGGTGTTTGAAATGTAAAAGATATGAAAATATAAATGGATGTAAGTGGATTGAAACAAAAGATCTTCTTTCTGTGAATGTGTGCGAGGATGTGAAGTTGTGGTAGAGTAGTGAGATTCTGTGTTATTATTGTTTGATTCCAAAGGCAATGAGCCAAAGGTTTCTTTCGACATTACAGATTTGTGGTAGTTGTTCTTTAGTGGTGGCTTCTTTCTTTTTGTTTCTTCTTCTTCTAGGCAGCGAGCCCTTGTTTTTCTAGTTGTTGTAGTCAGGCAGTGAGCCCACCTACAGTGAGCATTTTGGTAGTGATACACCCTTAGTAAAAATCACCTTAATCGATGTCACCCTAAGAGGTGTTTCATAATTGAGAATTAGCATTCTTCATTATTTTTTCCTTCTTGGGTTTTCCACATATATCTGGTGTTCTTGTGTGTGTGTGCTCTTTCATGCTTATATCTGTTTATGGTTAAGTTATCAGAAGTTTGTTTACCAGATCTATTTTTGTGGGTCATGTAAAAGATTTTTATTGGTACATCTAATTCACCTCCCCCCCTCTTAGTTGTCAGGGATATTCAACAATTCCAACCTCTCAATCTCTTATATATAAGTAAGGTCTCGTATATACATTGTATTACATTAATTACATTTTATCTAATTCTATTTAGCATCCATTGTTGTAAATTTATGGTCTTTCTTTTCTCTCTTTTAGAACAATATATTGGCTATAGGTGATTCTTGTTGCTTGCTGATGCAGGAGCACCCTTCCAGACTCTTTCTCTTTCTTTGTCTTATTGGTGTTATGCTTCTTTAGAAGCCATTGTATATAAAATAATGAGCCATGTGCTCATAGGTCCTAGGTAGGGTCCTAGAGGAGATCTTAGGGGTCATAAGTCAAGATTGTGTTTTTCTTGAAAATGGAGGGTAGGTGTGTCCTGGAGGTGTTTAGGGGTCCTTTATATCATGATGGTGTCTTTAGGTTGGCCCATTGTGGGTCTAGGAGTCATGAAGAGCAACATTGGGAAAGCTGCTCAAAGGTTGCAAAAGTTGCATGACAACTTTTAAAAGTTGTCAAACAACTTTTCCACCATGATGTCAAAATCCTTAGGTTGGTGTGGACAACCCTAAATGTGGCACACCGACTGAGGTATGGGTAGTATAAGATGTTACAAACCCTAAGTTAAAGGGTTGGATGTCAGAAATTGTACGGCCCAAGCAAGAAGAGCTTGACTGTGACTGTTAGTTGGTTACCAGTCAGATTGAATGAGGTTACCGAGCAAGCAAATGGATTGATTCGTGAGAAAACCTGTGTGAAATGTCTTCTTTGGTGCATATATCTTCATTGTGAGTGGTTAGATTATCTTTTTGTTTACCGGTTGAGTGTGTTTGTAAATAATTTGCAAGTTGCAGTCTTATTGTCCAGCTTTGGACCGGTTTGAGTAAATGAAGTCTTAACTCCATTCCCCATTGTGGAACCACCATGAAACCATGGGGAATGGATGTGAAGACCCTGTACTATAGTCCCAAGCAAGAAGGGCCCTTGGAAATGCAAGGAGGCCAAGCAAAGATCCATTCCTAGGTGAGACTGGATAGTGCCTGGTTAGGAATGGCTGTTGGTGCAGAGGTCTTGGAGAGCAAGGTTGATTAGTGGAGAGTGCATCCTTTGGAGGAAGTGTAGAGGAGTGAGTGAAGCATAATTCATATGAAGGAGGAGCCTCCACCAATCCAAACAAGGTGGCTAAAACTCAAAACACTCACTGTGACCCAGGCAGACCCCAAAAACCCTCACAAAAACCCTCACAAAAACCCTTAAAACCCTTAAAATCCACCCAGGACAGTGTACGGACATTTGGAGGCCTAAAACCTAGAAAATAATTGAGTCCTTGACAAATGAATGGCAATCCTTTTTGGGAGATTGGGTTGTTTGTGCATCATTTGTGAGAGGGAGCCCTAGAAGACCGGTTAGGAGGCCTAATTGGTCCTAATCCTTGTAGCCCTTTTTGAAGGCAAAAACACAAAATAGTGAAATCGGTAAGGGGTTGAAGGCTTGAAACCTCTTGGGGGCTCATGAATGGGTGGATAGACCATGAAATAGACCTAAAACAACCTTGCTAAGACCTTGGAAGGTATGGAACAAGATTAACCCTTATTAGCCATAGTAAGGGGTTTGAATTCTCATGAGTAGGTGAGACCTTAGGAGCAGCAAAGCAATGCATTGGTGGGTGGATTGAGCATGGTCAGGGGATTCCTCAAGCAAAGGGAAATCCTAGAGACCTTAGGGTGTGTAGAGAGCACCAGGAGATCCAAGGAAAGGATCCAAGAGCATAGACTAGGCTAGTCTATCCCAAACCCCATCCCATCAGATTGGTATCAGAGCAAGTAAAATACTTGTTGGACCATGTATGTCTCTATATACTGGTGAATCAGTAGGGGAGAGTAGAATGGTCACTAATGTAGAGCTGGCTAGAGAGGTGGAAGAGCAGAAGGAGAAAAATAGACTTCTTGAAGAAGCTGCGAGTGAGATGAGGGATAAATTGCAGGAAGTGGTGGATAAGAGGACACAAGGACCTTGGGATGAAGACACCAAGGGTAAAGGCAAGAAGACTATAGACACAGATGACATCATCCCTAAACCAGATCCCTTGTTCAATGAAGAGCCATTTGTAAAGGCTATCAAGGCTTTAAACACCAAAGCTTTTGAAGGATTGCCACATTTCAATGGAAGAATGGACATAGACACTGTTATGGAATGGATTGAGGGCATGGAAAACCACTTTGAGTGTGAAGGAGTGAAAGAGGCTTAGAAGGTTAAAGTTTCCAAATCAAGATTAAGGGGAGCAACTTTGACATGGTGGAAGTACCTGCAAGAAGAAAGAGTTGATATGGGGAAGCTACCTATTGTAAATTTTAAAGCTATGGTGGGTAAGATTAAGGAGAACTACTTACCAGAGTATTATGAAGTCCAACTTCATAAGAAGAGACAAGGATTGAAGCAGAAGGATCTTGATGTGGCCTCCTACATAGAGGAGTTTCAAAAGCTATTTCTTAGATCTAAAGTCCAAGAAGATGAATCCATTAAGGTGGCTAGGTATCTAAGTGGCCTAAAGTGGAACATTCAAGAGGAGATAAGCCTATGGACTCCTACTACTGTCCAGAAGTGTCATCAACTTACTACCAAGGTAGAAGAGATGAACAAAAGGAAAGGAGACTCCAATAACAGGGGTAGAGGCAGAGGTAGAGATCAAGTGAATCACCGAGGTGGTTACCAAAGCAAGATAAATGAATAGAGGAACCAAGGAGAAGCCAAACTGACTGAGCATGGCAGTGAAACTAATCCTAGAGGAGGACATTCTAGAGGAAGAGGTGCACAAGGTGGTCCAAATAGGGGTAGAGGTACCGGTAGAGGTAACTCCTACTTTGCAACAATGAAGTGTTACAATTGTGGACACCCAGCATATAGATGCCCTAACAAGCCTACATCATCAAGTAGTGGAAAGAGGGTTGCTTATGCACATGAAGACTCTTCAAGCAGAAAGACACCTAAGGTGGACCATATTGAATCAGAGAGTGGAGAAAATCTGATGTTCAATAGGGTCTTGATAAGACAGCTAGTCAAGAGTGAACCTAAGCATAGGAGAGCATTGTTTAGGGTGAGATGCAAGATTCTTGGTAAAGTGTGCAAGGTGATAGTTGATTCGGGCTCAAATGACAATATCATATCAGAAGAGGTAGTTAGGAAGTTGAAACTCACAAGGATACCCCACACAAACCCATACAAGGTGACATGGTTGAATCATGAGCAGAGTGTGCTAGTCAATGAGCAGACTTGGGTAGAGTTTTCCATTGGAGGATACAAGGATAAGATCCTTTGTGATGTGTTTCTTATGGATGCATGTCACTTATTGCTTGGAAGACCCTGGCAATTTGATAGGAAGGTGATCTATGATGGAGAGGAGAACTCCATTTCCTTTAAGAAGGACAATAAGACCTTCAAGATTCAGTCTTTGATAGAGAATGAAGAAGGAAATTCAAAGACACCTAGTGTCTTAATGGCTACCGGTAAAGAGTTTTTGAACTTGCTACATGAGGAGGAGATAGTGAAGTGTGCCATCTTTGTGAAACCAAAGGAGGAAGAAGACAAGTTGTAGACATAAATACCTAAGGAGGTAAAGCAAATGTTGCAAGATCATAAGGATATAGTGAGTGATGGAACACCTGCAACACTCCCACCTAGAAGGTCTATAAGTCATCAAATAGACTTTGTTCTTGGTGCATCCTTACCTAACAAGGCTGCATATAAGCTCACACCTGATCAAAACAAGGAGGTAGAAAGGCAAGTGCAGGAGTTATTGGAACAAGGACTGATTAAGAAGAGCATCAACCCATGTGCAGTCCCGGTAGTGCTAGCATCAAAAAAAGGAGGTAAGTGGAGACTTTGCACTGACTCAAGAGCAATTAATAGGATTACCATAAGGTATAGGTTTCCTATTCCTAGAATAGAGGATCTAATGGACTGTTTAGGAGTGGCTATGTATTTTACTAAGCTAGACCTTAAAAGTGGTTATCACCAGATAAGAATTAAGGAAGGTGATGAGTGGAAGACTACTTTTAAAACCACAGAGGGATTGTATGAATGGCTTGTGATGCCATTTGGACTCACCAATGCTCCAAGAACCTTCATGAGGTTGATGAATGAAGTGTTGAAGGATTTCACAGGTAGATTTGTGGTGGTGTACCTAGATGACATTCTCATCTATAGCAGAACCAAAGAAGAGCACCTTGAGCATTTGAGGTTAGTCTTAGAAAGGTTGCATGAGGAGAAGCTATCCATCAACCTAGAGAAGTGTGACTTCTTGAAGAAAGAGCTGGTTTAGTTAGGATTTGTGGTGTCTAAGGGAAATTTGAAGATGGATCCAAGCAAAGTGGAGGCAATCTTGAATTGGCCTGCACCTAGAACAAGGACTAAGGTAAGAAGTTTCCATGAATTAGCTCAATTCTATAGGAAGTTTGTGAGGAATTTCAGTGGTATATGTGCACCAGTCCTTGACACCATTAAAGGAGGTCTTAAAACCAAGTTTAGATGGACTGAGAAGGTTGACAAAGCATTTCAATTGTTGAAGCAAGAAGTAGCCACAAAACCTATCCTTCTCCTACCTACGTTTGATAAGCTATTCACTTTGGAGTGTGATGCAAGTGGAATTTGCAGTAGGTGGTGTATTGAGTCAAGAGGGAAGACCTGTGGCATTTTTCAGTGAGAAGCTTAATGAAGCAAAGAAGAAGTACTCAGCCTATGACCTAGAGTTGTATGAATTAGTGCAGTCACTAAAGAAATGGAGGCATTACCTACTTCCTAAAGAATTTGTAGTGTTCAAAGACAATCAGGCATTGAGTTACATTAATACTCAAGAGAAGCTAAGCAATAGACATCTGAAATGGATGGAATATCCCCAATCCTTCACCTTCACCATCAAGCATAAGAAAGGGCAACTTAACAAGGTGGTAGATGCCTTAAGCAGGAAGTTGTTGACTGTTCAAGAATTACAATTACAAAGCATGGGAATAGAAGGTTTCAAAGACCTCTATGAAGAAGATGAAGACTTCTCATCAGCTTACAAGGTTTGCAAAGAGTTTGAGAACCATTTCCATGGTGAGTATGTAGATTACACTCTCCAAAATGGTCTCTTGTTCAAAGGTAACTAGTTGTGTGTGCCTAGAGGATCTATGAGGGAGAACCTTATCCAAGAAAAGCATAATGGCAGTTTGAGTGGACACTTTGGGATTAATAAAACCTTGGATTTAGTACAGAGGTACTACTACTGGCCAAAGTTGCCAAGAGATGTAAAGAGGTATGTAGAGCAATGTGGAGTATGCCAAAGAGTAAAAGGTGGATCAAGCAATGTCGGTTTATATCAACCATTACCGGTTTCTAACAGACCTTGGGAATGTATAAGCATGGACTTTGTGGTAGGACTTCCCAAGACAAAAATAGGTATGGACAACATCTATGTGGTAGTAGATAGATTTTCCAAGATGAGTCATTTTATACCATGTAAGACTACACATGATGCTAGCTATGTTGCACATCTTTTCTTCAAAGAGATTGTTAGGATTCATGGACTCCCTTTAAGCATTGTTTCAAACAGGGATAGCAAGTTCATGGGTCATTTTTGGTAGACATTATGGAGGAGACTAGGAACTAACTTGTCATTTAGCTTAGCTTACCATCCACAAATAGATGGTCAAACTGAAGTCATCAATAGAGTGTTAGGCAATTTGTTGAGGTGTCTAACTAAGGAGTATGGTCAAACATGGGACCTTATCATTCCTCAAGCAGAGTATGCATTTAATGATAGTGTGAATAGAACCACTGGTAGAAGCCCTTTTGAGGTTGTGTATGGCAGACATCCAAGGGGAGTATGTGAGTTGAGAGATATTAGTAGTTTGGAGATGAAGAGTGGACAAGCAGAGGACTTCACCCAAACTATCAAGGGAGTTCAAGAGCAAGTTAAGAAGGATATCCTTGAATCCACTCAAAAACTAAAAGCCAAAGTGGATGAGAAAACGAGAGAAGTTCAGTTCAAGGTGGGTGACTATGTGATGGTCCATTTGAGCAAAGCTAGGATGCAAAGTGGTAAGCCTACCAAACTGCAGATGAAGAGGGTAGAAACTTGTCAAATTCTAGAAAAATATGGTGAGAATGCCTATAAGGTTGATTTACCTTAAGACTTAGCCATTTCACCAGTCTTTAATGTTGCTGATCTAGTAATGTACAAGGGAGAGATAGCAGAGCAGACTGAGAACCAAGCCAAGCTGTTACAAGACTTGGATGTAAACACCTTACCTCAAGTGAAGAGGCCTAAAGAAGAAGAGATCTTGGAATCAAGGGTGAAGAAGTCTACTAGACACCAGGTCTACATGGAGCACTTAGTGAAATGGGTAGATCAACCAGTATCTAAAGCTACACGGGTGGAGGAGAGCAGGTTCAAGACACTTGGAATAGACTCAGCTCTCATCTCTTCTTCTATTTCTTAGTTGTGTGTAGAGGGGGAGTATGGTGCAGGAGAACCCTTCCAGACTCTTTCTCTTTCTTTGTCTTATTGGTTTTATGCTTCTTTAGAAGCCATCATATATAAAATAATGAGCCATGTGCTCATAGGTCCTAGGTAGGGTCCTAGAGGAGATCTTAGGGGTCATAAGTCAAGATTGTGTTTTTCTTGAAAATGGAGGGTAGGTGTGTCCTGGAGGTCTTTAGAGGTCCTTTATATCATGATGGTGTCTTTAGGTTGGCCCATTGTGGGTCTAGGAGTCATGAAGAGCAACATTGGGAAAGCTGCTCAAAGGTTGCAAAAGTTGCATGACAACTTTTAAAAGTTGTCAAACAACTTTTCCACCATGATGTCAAAATCCTTAGGTTGGCGTGGACAACCCTAAATGTGGCACACCGATCAAGGTATGGGTAGTATAAGATGTTACAAACCCTAAGTTAAAGGGTTGGATGTCAGAAATTGTACGGCCCAAGCAAGAAGAGCTTGACTATGACTGTTAGTTGGTTACCAGTCAGATTGAATGAGGTTACCGAGCAAGCAAATGGATTGATTCATGAGAAAACCTGTGTGAAATGTCTTCTTTGGTGTATATATATTCATTGTGAGTGGTTAGATTATCTTTTTGTTTACCGGTTGAGTGTGTTTGTAAATAATTTGCAAGTTGCAGTCTTATTGTCCAGCTTTGGACCGGTTTGAGTAAATGAAGTCTTAACTCCATTCCCCATTGTGGAACCACCATGAAACCATGGGGAATGGATGTGAAGACCTTGTACTATAGTCCCAAGCAAGAAGGGCCCTTGGAAATGCAAGGAGGCCAAGCAAAGATCCATTCCTAGGCGAGACTGGACAGTGCCTGGTTAGGAATGGCTGTTGGTGCAGAGGTCTTGGAGAGCAAGGTTGATTAGTGGAGAGTGCATCCTTTGGAGGAAGTGTAGAGGAGTGAGTGAAGCATAATTAATATGAAGGAGGAGCCTCCACCAATCCAAAAAAGGTGGCTAAAACTCAAAACACTCACTGTGACCCAGGCAGACCCCAAAAACCCTCACAAAAACCCTCACAAAAACCCTTAAAACCCTTAAAATCCACCTAGGATAGTGTACGAACATTTGGAGGCCTAAAACCTAGAAAATCCTTGAGTCCTTGACAAATGAATGGTAATCCTTTTTGGGAGATTGGGTTGTTTGTGCATCGTTTGTGAGAGGGAGCCCTAGAAGACCGGTTAGGAGGCCTAATTGGTCCTAATCCTTGTAGCCCTTTTTGAAGGCAAAAACACAAAATATTGAAATCGGTAAGGGGTTGAAGGCTTGAAACCTCTTGGGGGCTCATGAATGGGTGGATAGACCATGAAATAGACCTAAAACAACCTTGCTAAGACCTTGGAAGGTATGGAACAAGATTAGCCCTTATTAGCCATAGTAAGGGGTTTGAAGTCTCATTAGTAGGTGAGACCTTAGGAGCAGCAAAGCAATACATTAGTGGGTGGATTGGGCATGGTCAGGGGATTACTCAAGCAAAGGGAATTCCTAGAGACCCTAGGGTGTGTAGAGAGCACTAGAAGATCCAAGGAAAGGATCCAAGAGCATAGACTAGGCTAGTCTATCCCAAACCCCATCCCATCACTTGCGTCCTTCAGTGATTCTAACATAATATCAAAGCTCCAAATCTACAAATTACCTTCCATTGGACATTGCTACTGCTAGGATATGTTGTTGTCATTGATATCAATGTATTCCTACTCCAGTGATTCCTGATTGGTTTGTTATGATCATGGTTTGGTGTATGGACTATCTCTAGTATCATTATATTCTTATGTATTGGTGTTGATGATCCGGGAAGCTTAATTGATCATATCAGATGATCCGGTTATGCAGTTTGTTTATCTGATCAGTGCTTTGTAGAGTTCAGTATTTCCTCTGGTATATTTCGGTGTGATCAGCTCAAGATCTCTCAGATCTTGTTTGAGATGGTCTTGTGTATCTTCATTTCATATGGTTCCTAATTTGGTGCTCCGCAAGTTATCTTTCTTCGTGACAATTGTTGTTGTTTGAGTGTTTTTGAGTTTCAGACGTTGACAGATGGAGATTTGATAAGTGGTGTTAGTGCAACTATTACTGTTGATTCTAAAGTGCTTGCTGGTGTATCCTAATTATCTCCTTTTTTTTTTACAATCTGCATTGATCGTATTGCAAGTTCTTAGTGACTTTGCTAAATCGGTGATGTTCTTCGTGTTATGCAGTTTTTCCTGGTGGTGTAGCGTGTTGCAGGTTGATCTTGGTGTTATTTTCAGTGGTATTGTGTGTTTGGAGATTTTATTTAGGTCCATTTTATGTCATGTAAATCTTTATATTGGTCCATTGGTCGATCTTTGTATCGTGTGATGCAATCCTGTAATTGTGAGTTAAGGGTTTAGTCAACCTTGTTGTCAAGGTTGATGAATTGTATAAATAGGTAATATAGTCATGTAAATTAGGTGTTGTGGTTGTGTTTGCATTATCAGAGAGTGGTGTATGTGTAATCAAGTGATTCATCCTTTGACATTGTGATTGAGTAGAGATTGGTATTGCAGAGCAGACAATTGTGCTTAATCAGAACTATCATTGGGCATTGGAGATGCTATTATTGCAGTTCATTCCTTCCGGATTGTAGTTTGAATCTTGTTGTAAGTCAGTGTGACTTCCCTGAGGGTTGTAGCCTTCTGGGTCATTATATTTTGAGTAGTGAGCTCTAGGCAGTGTGCCTGAATGTATGCACATTCCCCATTGGAATATTTTCACATACTACTGTAGAGTATCATCTTATTGTGGGTAGGTTCCCACCATGGTTTTTCTTTTAATCGGGTTTTCTACATCAAAATCTTGGTGTTGTGTGTTGTTCTATCTATTTTGCATATCCTTGTTATTGTTGTAGTTTATCGTATTTGTTCTTGTGATTAAGTTTATATAATCTAGTGAAAATTGATTCAACCCCCCTCTTAGTCTTCCCTCATTGTTGTTACCAACAATTGGTATCAGGGCTAGATCCTTCGAAAGAAGCTTAACGGCTTGAGGAGATCCGTGATGGAAACTGGAACTAGAGGTGTTATCTTTAAGAAGGAGAGTCTGAGATTTGATGGAAGTAACGGTATATGGTGAAAATGGATAACAATAATAACAATATTAAAAGGCTAAATGAATTCAACCACAAAACCCTAGCCTAACAACAACAAGGATCCACCATAACATATGAAGATTACCTAAGACAATGCAAATGAAATGAAATCACAAATATTATACCATCACATGTCCAATAGGGTTTGGATCTCCATTCTTCCTATCTCCATTGATCTTTCTTGATATATTTGCTCTCAGATTTTATGTGCACAAGAGCTCAACAAAGAACGAAATGTGGTTGCAAGTAGGATCGCAAATGCCAAGTAGTCAATTGATCAAATAGTCAAGTCATTTGAATGATTGATTAGGGTTTGATAATGAAGGAAGCATCTCCTTATATAGAAGACACAATATGAAATGGAGGGATAAGATTGAGAGGTGTAAAAGGAGGTCGGCTATGATTAGAGGGTAGGTAAGAGAAATAATAGAATAATGAAAGGGGTAGGTAGTGTATGAATTAAGAGATGAATGACATGTGTCATGGGTAGAAAAAAGGCTAATGAATTAATTAAATAAATAAAGATTTATCTAATTAATAGAAGAAGTGGGATAATTAAATAAATAAAATATTTATTTAATTTAGGAAAAGGATAATTTAAATAAATAAATGTATTTATTTAAATGAGAAATAAGGCTAGAAGAGGATAAATGAATTAATTAAATAATTAAAGATTTATTTAATTAATAGATGAATTAGGCTAAAGTAAATAAATACATAAAGATATTTATTTAATTAGATTGGACAATTTTAGGTGTTTACAGTAACTATGCTATATGGAAGAACCGGATAAAAGTGCACTTGAGATGTCTTGGAGAAGATTACTGGAAGATTACAAAGAATGCCTATTATGCTCCTCCGAATGGACCAATTATTGTAGATGAGATCAAGGAAGCTAAACATAACATTAGAGCAAATGAAGCATTGTTGAGTGCCCCGACTGACTCAGAAATGATAAATGTAATGGGACTTTAGACCGCACATGAGATCTGGGAGAAGCTTGAGACATTGTATGAAGGAGACAAACATGTCAAATTTGCTAAGTTGTAGAGTTTGAAAGGGAAATATGAGATGTCGAAGATGGGAAAATATGAGAACATAAATACCTTTATGTCTAAGGTGAATGACCTTGTCTTAGGTATCAGATGTGATGGTGGAACCCTTGAAGAAGATGAAATTGTTGCTAAGGTGCTAAGATCTTTTCCTCCTGCTTATAGACATAAGGTAGCTTCTATTGATGAGATCTGGAGTGTGACTATGGTGACAATATAGATATGTTGGTTGGAAAGATTATTGGATTTGAGCTAAGAAAATTTGGTGAATCACATGGAAAGTCTGAGACAACATTTAGAGCATCTGTATCCGGTAAGAAAAAGTATGAACCTGAAGAATGCAAAATATCCAAATATGAAAGAGAAAGGAGAGAGATGGAAGATAAAGAAAGATAACTAGATGAGATTGAAGCATTGATTGCCTGGAGATTGCCTAAAGGATCTAGTAAGTATGATGGAAATTTTCCCTTGAAATGTTTCTCGTGCAATAAGGTAGGAAATTTTGTTTCTAGGTGTCCGAAGAGAATGGCTAAGTATGATAGGCATGATAAATTTGATTAGCATGACAAAAATGATAGATATGAGAAGCATGAGAAGTATGATAAGCCTTAGAAGTATAGCTGGAAGTATAGGAATCAAAGAACTACTATTATGCTGCTGATGAAGGTGTTACAGATGAATAATCAGAAGGAGATGAAGTTGTGTTTCTTGCCATTAAGGAAGATGGACTGGTACCTATTGATCCCACTAGCTGCATTATTGAGGAGAAATCTTTAGCTCCTAAAGTTGAGGAAAGAGATGAATGGGTAATAGAAAGTGGTTGATCACATCATATGACCAGTGATAAAAGCAAGTATGGAAGGTATGATGATGGAATAGTGAGATTTGGAGATGACAAAGCCTATGTAATCCATGGTAAAGGTTCTATATCCTTTGATGGTAGGCATAATACTGATGATGTTTTGTATGTTGAAGGTTTGAAGCATAATCTTTTGAGTGTTGGATAGACAAAGGTTATGATTTGCAATTCAAGAATAGTAAACAAAAAATCCTAAATGCCTCTGGTATAGAGATTGCATTTGGTACAAAGATTGAAGGTAATATTTTTTATTTGAATGTTGGTGAGAAAAATTGTTTGATTTCTTAGATTGATGAAAGTTGGTTGTGGCATAGGAAAATGTGTCATGTTAACTTTGATTTTATGATTAAGATAAGTTATATTCAAGCTGTTAGAGATCTACCTAAAATTGTTAAGCCTGCTAATTCAGTATGTAAGGAATGTCAGTTGGGTAAGAAAACAAGAATTTCTTTCAAGAGAAAACAATATACATCTGATGGATTTATAGATCTTGTGCATACTGACCTATGTGGACCTACAAATGCTAGACGTGTGCAAGGTTATAGATATTTTATGTTGCTAATTGATGATTATTCCAGGATGATGTGGGTTGTCTTTTTGAAGGAAAAATTTGAAGCATTAGACAAATTCAAGATATTCAAAGCAAAGGTTAAGACTAAGTTAGGATTAAAGGTGAAATGTCTGAGATCTGATAGAGGTGGAAATTTTTTTTCTGGTGAGTGATTCATTCTGTGAGAAGCATGGGATTAGAAGACAATTATCTGCTCCTAGAACCCCTTAGCAAAATGGAGTTGTTGAAAGGAAGAAAAAGACTGTTGTTGATGCTACAAGAACTATGTTGATTGAAGGAAATAATATGAAGATCTATTGGAGAGAAGTTATTAGCACTGTTGTTTACACATTCAACCAAGTTCATATCAAAGGTGATACCAGTAAGATTCCTTATGAGTTATGGTTTGGACATGTTCCTATTGTGAGATATTTCAGGGTATTTGGTAGCAAATAATATATCAAAAGAGATGAGGACATAGAAAGTTTGATGCAAGAAGTGATGAAGAAGTTTTGTTGGGATATTCAACAAAGAAAAAAGCCTACCAGTGCTACAATAAGACACTGAGAAAGATAGTGAAAAGTGGAAA
This sequence comes from Cryptomeria japonica, assembly GCF_030272615.1. Classification (NCBI taxonomy): domain Eukaryota; kingdom Viridiplantae; phylum Streptophyta; class Pinopsida; order Cupressales; family Cupressaceae; genus Cryptomeria; species Cryptomeria japonica. The sequence goes on along the minus strand of NC_081407.1, from coordinate 438,496,682 downwards.
TGTGAAGGTGGATGAGAACCTTGGGAAAGAGATCAGAGCTTGTGGATATGATGATGGCCATCACACCGTTCTAAATCCTATTTAGACTAAGGAATCAAAGCAGAATGATCTGGTAGAAACTGTTAATCTAGATGTTGCTGCTATCGGTGTAGAGGTGCAGGAACCTGAAAAATCAGAACAATCAGAAGACTCTAAGGTATGTTAGATTGAATCATTCAAAAAATCATATTATTATAGACAAAATTAAAGGTGTGATGACAAGAAGAAGGTTAGCTACTGAACAGGTATATTTGATTTCTAAAGTTAAACCTAAAGATGTTGTTGAGGCTTGTAAAGATGAAAATTGGATGAGAGCTATGGAAGAAGAATTAGATTAGATTGAGAACAATAACACATGGGAGCTTGTGCCTAGACCTAAGGATAAAAATGTGGTTGGTACTACATGGGTATTCAGGAATAAATTGAATGAAGTCGGTGAAGTTGTTAGAAATAAAGAAAGATTGGTATGCAAAGGATATTCACAAAAAGAAGGAATTGATTATGAGGAGACTTTTGCTGCGGTGGCCAGACTTGAAGCTATCAGACTGTTGTTTGCATATGTTGCTTATAAAGATTTCAAGGTATATCAGATGGATGTCAAATCTGCCTTTCTGAACAGTGATCTTGAGGAAGTCTACATTGAGAAACCTGATGGATTTTCATTATTAGATGATGGAGCCATGGTATGTAAACTAAAAAAAACTCTTTATGGATTGAAACAAGCCCCTAGAGCCTGATACACTAGATTGGATAAGTATTTACTGAAATTGGGATTTAATAAAGGTATCATGATAGTAACCTATACTTTGAGATTGAGAATGCTAACATCTTGATTGTTGAAGTCTTTGTTGATGATATTATCTTTGGAGGTGACGATAAATTGAGCATGAAGTTTGCTGATGATATATAGAAAGAATTTGAAATGTCTATGGTAGGTGAGAAGAAATTTTTCTTAGGTTTGTAGATTTCACATACTGGAAAAGGTATTTTTACATCTCAAACTAAATATGTGAAGGAATTACTGAAGAAGTTTGGGTTAGATGACTCCAAAATGGATGGAATTCCTATGGTGACTTGTTGCAAATTATCTAAGAACAATGATTCTCTGAAAGCTAATTAGAGTTTGTACAGGTATATGGTTGGTGGACTACTATATCTTACTCAGACTAGGCCAGATATTATGCATGTTGTGTGCATGACTGCTAGATATCAAGTTGATCCAAAAGAGAGTCATGTCACTGTTGTTAAGAGAATATTCAGATACTTGAAGGGAACTATGGATTATGGTTTGTGATATCCGAGGAATGACGATTTCATGTTATGTGCTTACACTGATGCTGATTGGGCTACTGATTGTAGACACCTAAAATTAATATTTAATTAATTTAAGCCTGTCAACATAATTAATTGGCCTAATTGTGTTATCCTTATTCTTCTCAGTATTAAATAAATCTAATTTAATTAATCCTATCACTATTGTCTAATAATTTATTTATCAAATAAATTAATCATTCCATAATTCTTCTAAAGTTCCTCCAATAATTATTTCCTCTAAACCCACTCAGTTAATTAATTTTATTTAAATTAACCTATTCATGTGATTCCTATAAATCACTTTTTCCTAGTCCCACTCAACCTAATTAATCCTTCTAGAATCTCTCATAATCATGCTTATCATTTTTCTCCATCTTTTAATTCCCACTCATGTCACATCAACATTGAGTCTCTCAAAGAAATTCAAAATTCTTTGAATCCCTCAATGTATCCTTATTTTGGAATTTTTAATTCCTCATCTTAAAATTCAAATTTCCTTTCCCCCCTCTTCTCAAGGAATTTTATATTCTTGTTTATTTTCCCAAGGCACCCTTGATCCATGCCTTCTATCTTAAATCAATCTCAACCCTCCATAAGGAAATCAATCTTGGCCCTTCATTGGCCTCCTCCAATATATAAATTGGAGGATCACTTCCTCACAAAGGGAGCCACTTCTTCTCATAGAATTCTCATGCCGCCCATTTCTCCTCCCTCTTCTTCCTTCAATCTTCCTATTCAAATCCATCCAAAATCCTATGAAAATCCTATCAAATCCAATCCTTCTTGTTCAGAAAAGGAGAGCAATCCACATCCCCATCAAGGACCATGTTAGGCCCACTATGGAGAGCTAATGTACTTGGAGGGGAGGGGTGAATCAATACTTCAAATCCTTTCTTCAACAATAAATTTACTATTATGCATAAACCAAAAATTGTTGTAACATAACATAAAGCTAAAACAAATAAATAACAATCATACATGATTCACTCCATAACACATATATTTTGGTTACGCAGAAACTCTTGGTTAGAGAGAAAAACTGCGGTGGGGATGGCACCCACAACTTCACTACTGCAATAATAAAGGTTGCTTGATTAGAGCTACATGTTTAGCTATTTCTGATAGCTTACCTTGTTAGGAGTATCAAGATCATTAGATCTACCTTGCTAAAGGATTTTACAACACTTATTTTAAATGCTACACCTAGTTAAAGGCTTTACAATTTATAGACTTTGTTAGAATCTTTTACCCTGTTAAAGGTTTTTCTAACAACTCAAAATATTACAATAAAATCTTTACAAATATCTGCAACTTTACATCTGGAATGTTATAGCAGATTCTATGTGCTAAAAAATGAGATTACCTTGCTTATAGCATACCTCAGTAACCCATAAAGTAACTCGGTAAACCTTTCTGTTTACTCTGTTCCTTGACTGTTCTCTGAAATCCTTCTCGGTGACCTCTGTGTCTCTGACAGTCACAATACTCAGTGCTTCCTTATCTATTACACATGTCTTGCTTCATACACCTCATTTCTTCCATGTTTTATCCTTAATCCATGCTGTATAAATAGATCTCTTATGTCGGTGATCTGGTTCATTGCTTCGATCTTACAAACATGATTTATTGAATGAATAACCATACAAAATGTTTTATTGGATAGATTACCTCAAAATCATACAAAATCTCTTAGTGCAATTCCCAATGTGATAATGGTTCTTTGTTCCTCGATCTTGTTACACGTTTCCACACGTGTCTAGGTTCAATGAATTTGGTAAAATGTTTCACTCGGTGTATATCAACTCGGTGTATCATTATTGCTGCTCGGTAGACATAGAGTGTTACTCGGTAGACAGCTCGGTGTATACTAGGCTCTGTGACTACTATCTTCTTTGACCGAATGCTCTGTGCTTACCGACTGAATATTTCGGTAGTAGTAATCGACTAGAGTATATAGAATGACTTTGGATATAAAACTAATGGCAACCTAGTAAGTAGTAACAATCTCCACTTTTGACATTAGTTAAGATGTTTGACAAAACTACTTTCAAAGTCATAACTCAAAAATATATATACTTACAAAATTTGACTAAACTGACAGTATATACATTTGTCAATGAAAATAGTATATTTAGATATACTCCCCTTATCAATATACTATACATAACTCTGATTTAGCATGCTCGATGATCAATATTCTATATTAACTGCTCGGTTGTCACTACTCTGTTCACTGGCCGGTTTACTGTCAAAATTAACTATGCATTTGATACTATGTTCAGTATACTCCCCCTGTATACTACACTCCCCCTATGATACTTTGATGCTATACTCACTATCCCTTTTTGACAAACATCAAGACTTAGTTACCATTTGGTGGTGGCAACTGGTCAAAAATGGATTTGTACTTTGTCCTTGCATCGGTGAGAGCGGCAGAGAGGGCATCCTTGACACTATCCATGAGTGAATTCTGAGCTGTAATGTCAGCTAACAGTGAAATTAGTCCATCTAAAGTGCTTCTCTCTTGTTAAGTGGATAGGGAGGTAGCTTTGTTGATCTGTTCTTGGACGGATGAAAGATGAGGAATGAATAATGTCTGAAGAGTCATTATATCCATCCTGATCTTGTACTCTTCATTCCTGAGTTCCAATTGTTGAGCCATGAGATTTTGTAAAGTTTGGTATAGAAATGCTGAATAGAGTTTGGCTCAGTGGTCAACTTATTTGAGAGATCGGTGATCTCTTTCTCAATCACTTCAATTTTATTTTTGATATCTTTAATGAATAAAGAAAATGTACAGAGTTTTTGAAATAAATAAAGAATGTGCTTGAGTTGAGGAGACAACTCAACAATAAATTTGACAAGTTTTACTTTGCCAATAGCAATAGCTTTCTATACCTCTTCAATCATTTTAGCAGTGAGCTCTTTGTCCTTCAATTTTCTCAAATATTCAGATGTGTCTACTCCAGATGTCTCTATTTTAGTTAGGAGTTCATCCAGTTGAATATGGATGGCTGCATCTTTTGTCACTGTAGCTTCAGGTAGCATATCTATTAATAGTGCTTTCACCTTTTAAAGTACTCTATTTTTCTTTTGAATAGCCATTTGTTTTTCCTGTTCTGCTTTGGCTTTGCATAGTTCACTAAATTCAATGAGTGCTTGCCCTTGGAATTTGGATATGTCTACATTCGGCAACACTATTGGTTTGGAAAAATCTAATTTCAAACTATGCTTTTTCATTTTCTTCTCTTTACCTTTCACTGGTTGAACTAACACAATGGCTTGGGAGGCTTGTTGACCCTCGGTAGGTTGCTCGATAGAGACAACACTTTTGTCAATTTCTTGAACCTTTGATGTAGCCTTTGTTGAGTCCTTCGGTGCTTCTGTGCTTGGGGTCTCGATGGCAACAATTTCTATGCTTGCAGGTGCTTGAGAAGTTTTTTCCCCGATGGCTTGAGAAGTAGCTTCTCCTTCTATAGACTTGTGATCCTTTGTTTCTTGTTCAGTGTCTTGAGGGGAGGCTGAGTGACCGGAGGATAGGGCTGAACTTGTTCCAAAACTGACTCTAGATACTAGTTTGGCATATGCATTTCCTTCTATCATTTCCTGTTCTTGTGCCTCGGTGTCCATGATATCCTCATCAACTTGTATAGTGTTAGCAGGGTCTTGCTCAGTGATAGCAGGATCTTGCTCGGTGACATCAACTATTTCAACTTCAACTTGTTCACCAGCATTCTTGATTCGAAAGATTTCCTACCACTTTTCTTTTGTCTCATTCTCTACATCCAAATAAAGGCCATTCATCAATTCCAAGGCTCTTTGCTTGACTAGGAAGTTTGTGTGGCAGTTTTTCAGATGTTCTTTGATCTCATCTATTGACATGTCTGGAAAGAGATGTACCAGACTTCTTTCTCTCATCTATTTCTCTAAGTCCATGGCATACTTCCACCTGTTATCAATATGCAAATATAATTCATTTGGAAGAGATTTAGATACTTCCAATGGGACCAATCAGAATTTCAGAAGTGTGCAGATTATGACTTCTTCAATTTGTCTCTTTTCATCATCAGATCTGGATTCATACTTAACATATCTGAATGCTCCAAATCCACCATATTGCTTCAAATTAGCACAAAAATTATCAACACTATGTACATCTACCTTTTTACTCTTGACAATTTGAAATTTGTTTTTGTCTTCAGATTCGGTGTCACTGGACTCTTTAGTCAAAATGAGTCTCCGAGTAGATTTCTTGTAAGTTTTTGTTACCTTTGGAACAACAACATTCTTTGGTTTCTTACTCGGTGACATTGCAAATGTTCTTGTGTTGGGCACTTTACTGAAGGAGTCGGTGATACCTTTGATGTATCCCGTTTCTTCCTTTTCAAAACTTTTCCTTTAGGCAACTCAGTGCTGAATGTAATAGCTGCCTCTTGGGCTTCAGATTCCTCCTCGGTGATTACTGGAGTGCCTTTGATAGTTTTGGAGGAAGAACCTTCTCCAAATTTCTTTGTTAATGCCTTGATCATTTTTGTGGCTTTCCTTGTAGCCTTGGGTACTACAATACTCATCTTTACTTTCTCTTTAACGTCTTCATAGGTTCCATACCTCAGTTTGGTAGCATGCCTTGGTAATGTAAGAAAAGCATCTATCTATTGTTGTGTTATGTCAAAATCAATCTCATAACCCATAGGTGGCAAAGATTGAGTTCTCGGTTCCACAACATTAACATAGTAGTAGTCGGTGTCTACTTCAAAGCATATGTCATCCTTGTATTTCTCTACTAACTGGGGTGGAATTCTATACTTGTTATGCATATTTTCCCGAAACTTGCTAAAGTAATCATCCATAATATCATTAAAGTTATCACCTAGCCGTTTGACGAAGTCATTGATTTGATGGGTGATTGGTCGGTGTAGCTCCCAAACTACATTACCGACTGATGGAAAGAATTTCTCAAAATAGAAAAACATGCATACCAAAAGTGATCCAAACTTCAGTGTATTAGCTGAGTTGTTCTTCTTCGGCTTCCTTATTGTGTTTAGATTCTCAAACAAGTTTTTCAACAATACTTCACAAAGATCAATTTTCATTCCCTTCTTCACAATTTTATATGCTAAATCGACTGCTGCACAAGGTACACTGTTTTCCCTTGCCAATTGGAAGAAACAATAACCTATGACTCTAATGGCAAAATTCAGCTCTGCATTTGTCACATTGTTCAATTTTAGTCCTCTACAGTCAGATTCAACTCCGGTTAGAGTGATCAATTCCTTCTGTGATATCATTTTCTGGGCTCGAGCATGATCAAGAATAGGGTAACTGGTGATCAAATGAATGATTTCCTTGGTGATTTTGAATGGTTGTTCCGCTAACCACATGAAATCATCGTGAACTCTACTCAGAACAAACTTGACCCATTGGGGTTTGAAGACATGGGGATAGGTTAGGGCTTCGGTCAATCCCTTGATTTTGATGTGTTCATACTTGCTATCAGATTTCCCATCGGTACACAATTCATCATATGTGTCCTTGATCTCAACATGACCTAGTTCCTCAACACGACAGTGAAGAATCTGACATCCTCAACTAATAAAACTCTATCTAGAATGAGTGAAAATGCAGTTTTATCATCCGGTTCAGATGCTACTTTGGGAGTTAGAGAGTATTTTAGTGAGGGCTTTTCAATGTTCTCAACAACAATGGGCTTCTGAATCTTAGGTGCCATTGCAAATTTCGGATAATCACTTAACAAAAGATTCTTAGGGTTTGAAGATTTTTAAACAACAAACACTTTCTCTTAACAAATCTAAAACAAATAATCACACTGGTATTTCCTAGTAGCTAGCTCTTAAAAATGCTTGAGATCGATGTGTAAATACCTTGAATTTTGCTTCGTAGGAGGTTTGATAACCTTTGAATCGCTTTGCTTTGCTCTCTTGAAAACTTGGAAAGTGTAAAACGTCCTTGCAAAAGCTTTAAGTACACAATATACCTTATCGGGCTCCATGTAGTTAGGTCAAAAACATTAAATGCACTCGGTACCATTTCCTTTTTATGCTTTTACCGTGTAGCCAGACTTCCTGTATTTATCGACTAGACATGCTTCCTGTATTTACCGATTTGACAGGGTTCCTAAAAACTAGATAAAATTTCAAACTCACTAATGCATCTTAGCTATACAGATTTTGAATTATGTACATAATAAAATAGGAACTGTTAAGATTTAACCTTTGTAAGAATGCAGTCCCTTCATACCTTCACCGATTAATTTGGAATAGGTGCACCTAACTCGGTAGGTAAGGTGCTTTCTTCATTTGACACAATTTCCTTCTTTTTCCAAATCATCTGTAATTTGCCTTTTATTTCCTCAGTGTCTCCTCTAGGTTGATCTCTACAATCTCTAGCCAAGTGTCCAACTTTGTGACAATGAAAACATGCCATACCAGGATTTCTCCATGATCTTCGGCTGTTCATTCCAAACCTTATAAAGTAGTTGGCACTTATATGTCCATATCTTCCACAACATTCACACCATATCATTGCATTGTAATCCCATGGTACTGTAGAATACTGTTAGTTAGGATCTATGTGAGTTCGGTAGTCTCTAGTATTTGCTCGGTGTGCAGGCCATATATAGTTCTTTTACTTAAACCAACACTTCTTGATCCTATGTCCATATCTATTGTAGTTTTTACAAAATCCTTTGAATTTTGCCTTCTGATAATTGCTAGCAGACTTTGTCCTACATTGGTTAGATGTGTGACCATATTTATTGCAATTGTGACAATAACCATTAGACCTTGTGACATTTGGTTGCTTACCTTTTCTGATTTGGCACATATTAGCAGTATGTCCTTTTTTTCCACAGTAGTTGCAAATAGGCTTCTTTCCTTTGATGTTCTTCTTGTTTCCAACTTGCTTTGATGATTCTCCTCTCTTGGTAGTGTGGATTCCCTTCTCGGTAGAGTCTTTTCTTTTGTAACCGAGTCCTGCAACTTTGTTGAGTCTTTTTGTATTTAGTTACTCATCCAACATCTTTGATGCTTCATAACTCTTCTTCAGTGTTTCTTTGGATTTCTTCTCTGTTTCAAGTTCATCGATCAACCTTGATAGTTCAAGTTTCAATGCTTGATTCTCATCATCTTTTAGATTTGCTTCATGATGTGCATAACCCAATTGATCTGACAAATTTTGTTGAATCCTAGTCAACCTTGTGATTTAATCATTATTTTCAGATACTAATGCTTCAAGCTGTTGTTTTTCTCTTTCTATATCTCTTACTTTATCCTCGGTTGTCCTTAATGCATCAAGATTTTTAGTCATCTGTGTGCTGAAATGTTCATGTCCTCTTTTCATTGCTTTTAGCTGATCAGTCAGTGCTTTGTTCTTTTCTTTCAGTTCTCCAATTATTTCTTTAGTCTCTTCAGATATAATATTCTCAGATGATGTCTCAATTTGTTCCACTAACTCTTGAGAGTCCTGCAAATCATCAGATAATCTTCTTCTAACTTTCAATGATTTTTGCATTTGTCTTTGCATGTCTGCAATCACTTGATTAGCATGATCCAACTCTTCTTGCAGATACACAATTCTCCGAGATTTTTTATAGCCTTCATTGATAAGATCTTTTTCTTTAGGCTGTTAAACCCTTTTCCAAGATTTAAGCTCTGATACCAATTGTTAGGCCCAATATGGAAAGCTAATGTACTGAAAGGGGGGGGGGGTGAATCAGTACTTCAAATCCTTTCTTCAATAATAACTTTACTGTTATGCATAAACCAAAAATTGCTGTAACATAACATAAAGCTAAAACAAATAAATAACAATCATACATGATTCACTCCATAACACATATATTTTGGTTACGCAGAAACTCTTGGTTAGAGAGAAAAACTGCGATGGGGATGGCACCCACAACTTCACTACTGCAATAATAAAGGTTGCTCGGTTAGAGCTACATGTTTAGCTATTTCTGATAGCTTACCCTATTAGGAATATCAGGATCGTTAGATCTACCTTGCTAAAGGATTTTACAACACTTATTCTAAATGCTGCACCTGGTTAAAGGCTTTACAATTTATAGACTTTGTTAGAGTCTTTTACCCTGTTAAAGGTTTTTCTAACAACTCAAAATATTACAATAAAATCTTTACAAATATCTGCAACTTTACATTTGGAATGTTATAGAAGATTCTATGTGCTAAAAAATGAGATTACCTTGCTTATAGCATACCTCGGTAACCCATAAAGTAACTCGGTAAACCTTTCTATTTACTCTGTTCCTTAACTGTTCTCTGAAATCCTTCTCGGTGACCTCTGTGTCTCTGACAGTCACAATACTCAGTGCTTCCTTATCTATTACACATGTCTTGCTTCATACACCTCATTTCTTCCATGTTTTATCCTTAATCCATGCTGTATAAATAGATCTCTTATGTCGGTGATCTGGTTCATTGCTTCAATCTTACAAACATGATTTATCGAATGAATAACCATACAAAATGTTTTATTGGATAGATTACCTCAAAATCATACAAAATCTCTAAATGCAATTCCCAATGTGATAACGGTTCTTTGTTCCTCGATCTTGTAACACGTTTCCACACGTGTCTAGGTTCAATGAATCTGGTAAAACATTTCACTCGGTGTATCATTATTGCTGCTCAGTAGACATAGAGTGTTACTCAGTAGACAGCTTGGTGTATACTAGGCTCTGTGACTACTATCTTCTTTAACCGACTGCTCTGTGCTTACCGACTGAATATTTCAGTAGTAGTAACCAACTAGAGTATATAGAATGACTTTGGATGTAAAACTAATAGCAACTTAGTAAGTAGTAAAAGACCAATCCACTCAAGTGAGGAAGGGGGGCATTCTTCACTTCACCAAAGGTCTAATCCGAAGGAGAAGGTATAGATTTGTAAGGTATAAATAGTCATTTTGTGTTTTTATGTTTTTGTGTGTTTTATGTGTTTGAATTCTTTATTTGAATACAAACTATCTAATCCTACCGTGATCATTTCTCCCCACTTCTGTGATGTTAATGACTGAAAAAGTACATCTGGTGGTGCTTTCTTTTTGGGTAATAATTTGGTTTCATGGGCTAGTAAGAAACAAGATTTAGTGTCCTTATCTACTGCTAAAGCTAAGTACATTGATGTTGCTAGTAGCTGCACTTAGGTGGTTTGGATGAAGCAAATGTTGAAGGATATCAGAGTTATCTATGATGAGCCTACTGTCATATACTATGATAATTTCAGTGCTATTAACATGTCAAAGAATCTGGTGCAACATTCAAAGACTAAACATGTGTCAATCAAATATCATTAATTGAGAGAGAAAGTCAGTGAAGAGGAAGTAGGGTTGGAGTATGTGTCTACAGAGGAATAGATTGTTGATATTTTCAGTAAACCTTTTCCTACAAATACATTTGTCTACTTGAGAGACAAGTTAGGGGTATCCACCCTCCTGATGAGAACTAGATGCATTGAGTTGCATCAATCAGTTGGACTTCACATTCTTATCTCTTTAACCATATTGATGAGTTGGTGTTTCTCCTCTAGTGGATTAGTCTTGTTATGTGTTTAAGGGGGAGAGGTTCATGATTTATTTATTTAAGGGAGAGTTTGGTTATCTGTTTTGAGATCTTTGGCATTGTTGTCAAAGGGGGAGAGATGCAAGTGAAAAATAGTTTTATCTGCTTGATCTTAAGGGGAGTTTGTTGGAGTTAATTTCTTTCTTTGCATTGATTATTTTTCACACTCATATGTTGTCATCAATGCCAAAGGGGGAGATTGTTGGACATTGCTTCTACTAGGATATGTTGTTGTCATTGATGTAAACATATTCCTGCTTTGGTGATTGCAGATTGGTTCATTGTGATCATGGTTTGGTGTATGGACTATCTCTAGTATCATTATATTCTTCTGTATTGGTGTTGGTGATCCAGGAAGCTTAATTGATCATATCAGATGATCCGGTTATGCACTTTGTTTATCTGATCAGTGCTTTGCATAGTTTAGTATTTCCTTTTGTATATTTTGGTATGATCAGCTTGAGATCTGAGATTTTGGGATATTGTTTAGGATGGTCTTGTGTATCTTCATTTCAGATGGTTCATGATTTAGTGCTCTACAAGTTATCTTTCTTCATGACAATTGCTACTGTTTGAGTGTTTTTGAGTTTCAAACGTTGACAGATGAAGATTTGATAAGTGGTGTTGGTGTAGCTATTATTGATGATTCTAATGTGCTTGCTGGTGTTTCCTAATTGTGTCCTATTTTTTTAATGATCTGCATTGATCATTGTGTGAGTTCTTGGCAACTTTATTGAATTGGTGATGTTCTTCATGTTATGCAATTTTTCCTGGTGGTGTAGCGTGTTGCAGTTGATCTTGGCATTATTTCCAGTGGTGTTGCATGTTTGGAGATTTGATTTAGGTCCATGTTATGTCATGTAAATCATTATATTGGTCTGGTGGTTGATCTTTGTATCGTGTGATGTAATCTTGTAATTGTGAGTTGAGGGTTTAGCCGATCTTGTTGTCAAGGTTGATGAATTGTATAAATAGGTGATATAGTCATGTAAATTAGGTGTTGTGGTTGTGTCTTCATTATCAGAGAGTGGCATATGTGTGATCAAGTGATTCATCCTTTTGTATTGTGATTGTGCAAAGATTGGTGTTGCAGAGCAGATAATTATGCTTAATCGAAACTGACATCAGACATTTGGAGATGCTATTATTGCAGTTCATTCCTTCTGGATTGTAGTTTGAATCTTGTTGTAAGTCAGTGAGACTTCCCTAAGGGTTGTAGCCTTCCAGGTCATTACCTTTTGAGTAGTGAGCTCTAGGCAGTGTGCCTAAATGCATGTGCATTCCCCATATAATATTTTCACATAGTACTGCAGAGTATCATCTTATTGTGGGTAGGTTTCCACCATTTTTTCCCCTTAACTGGGTTTTCCACGTCAAAATCTTGTTGTTGTGTGTTGTTCTATCTTTTTTTCCCATCCTTGTTATTGCTGCAGTTTATCAGATCTATTCTTGTGATTAAGTTTATAGAGTCCAGTGAAAATTGACCCCCCCTCTCAATTTTCTCTCATTGTTGTTGCCAACACCTTCTTATATTTGAGAATGATTTCTACTTGAGCTATTGAAAGATTGAATATCTTGGTGAAACTTGAAAAGTTGAGTATACTCTTCTATTGCATTGTATGATTACCTAAAAAATAAAAAATAAAATGATAGAAATATTTGATTTGTGGGTTTCTTCTACGTGTCTTTGTATTGCAAGTTCATTTTGGAGCTTTTTCATGCAAATACGAGCTCACCATTGAGTTCAAGGTATTGAAGATAGTTAGTTTGGTATTTTCTTTGTCCAAATGAAGTATATGAGGATATATATACAAGGGTTTGAAGCTAGTTGGTGGTTGCTAGCTCTATAAGGTAGCTATAATTTTGGAGCATTTTGGGCCAAAAAATCCTACCATCACATCTAGAAGGCCTAGGAACTATAAGATTGATTACCAATTCATCAAAATCAAATCACTTGTCTAGGACCCTAAATTTTTTTTACCCCCTCCATCATACGGTTGTTCATACCATCATAAAAATGTTGGTGCAAGAATTACGCAAGGTCAATGAAAATATTACAATAAAAAATAATTCTAGTTTTTATTATCATATTTTTTTATAATTTGTTTTTTTTTTGTATATTTGGTATGTAGGTTGTACCCTACTTGTGGATGGTACTTTTGATAGGTCCAGGCAATGTGCACCAGCCACCACATGACAATACCAACAACATTGTGGATTGCAAATAGCCATTCACCCAAAAAAGATATATTTTACTAGCACTTGCACCTAGGTGAGGTGCAATGGATAATGCTTATAGTAATTTATATGATTATAAATGTGAGATAAAATTATATAAATTTAAAACATTAAATATATTTTACTAGAGTTGTAATAAATTGATTCAAGGAGTCTGTGTGTTTCTTTCTACTTCTGGTGTTGGTCCCAAGCTAAGGAGCTACTAATGGATCAATTGGTTAAACCACCATATCGACATCTTTGTGTCAATAATAATTCAATGTCAAGGTAAACTACTTATAAATCTCTATGTGACAAATTGAATTATTTCAATAAGAAAGTGCTTTGTCTATTTGTGGAGGGATACCAACTTTTCAATCTTTGAAATTTTACCTATTAACCCTGTTTTTAGATTTAGATAACTTGGTTGTTACATTAAGTAATGTGAGATGTATATTAACAAACGATGTTGGTCAATTCCTTATGTTTTCATAATTAAGAAGCTACTTCAAGAACCTAACCATTTATTTTTGTAATTCTTTGTCACAAAGATTAATTTAAAAGTATGTGAACACCAACCATTCACCAAATTGGGTTTAGAAAAAAAGTACCTTGCATATCAAATTGGCTGAAATATTAGATAACTGACTTTGGAGAGGTTCAAATTAGCATGTTCTAGAAAGTTTCAACAAAGGCAACATTGGCCTCTAATATTTCACACGTATGATGAATTTGAGTAAAATACCTTTGCACACATGCTCACCATATCAAAATGAATCAATCCTCCAAATGGTGGTCTCTGAAACCAAGGTTTAGTAATTTTTCAAAGAAGTGTTTGGGCAGGGTTCAAAAGCGTTCAAAATGAGCACTTTTAGAAAATTCTTGAGTAGGCAACTTCAAGCATTAAAATTTATTGCCTCAGGAATCATCATGTGGATCCATTTGGAATTTTGGATTCTCCATATAAAATTCAATATGTGCATCAGTTTCTCGAACTTGGGGAGATGGTTTGATCAGTTTTCAAAGATAATTTTGGAGGCTACTTGAGTGGTTTTGGTCACAAGTCATAGATGTCAAACGTCAAGTTTAAGTGACAATCTGCTCAATTTTTTGGGTCCAAAATATGTTCAAATGTGGTTTTAGAGCATTTCCAGGGTCAATTGTTCAAAAAAAAAAAAAATTAAGTTGGGCCCACAAAGGGACCTGACATGCATTCTGACTCTGGGTTAATTCAAGGTTGACATAAGAAGAAGTTTATTAATTAAATCATTGAATTGATTTAATTAATAATTTACAAAATTTACTAGTGATTTGCTCAAGAAAAAGTTTGATGAAAGGGGAGAAGTAATCTAAATCATTTTAAAATGATTTGGGTAAGGGAAAAGTAAAGCATGATTAAATCATTTTTGTAATGATTTAAAATTCTAATGTTATTTCCTCATTATCTTTTAAAAGACAAATCCCATTGAATTAGTGGTGGTAGGCCCAGTGAAAAATAAGGCGAAAGAAATTAATAAAAAATCTATAGTTTTATCCCTCCACCCCTAAATACAAGTGAGGCAATCAAAAAGTGGTGAGGGATGGAGGGGAAGGGATTAATTTCCCCTCCACCCATTGTGGAGATTTTAACAATGCAAAAAGGGGGGAGGGGATAAGGGGTAAGGAGAAGGGTTTCCCCTCCACCTCATAGAAACATTAAAGCAACAACAAAAAATGATGAGGAAGCACGGGGTAAATAAAGAGTTGGGGCACAAATGAATATGAGAAACAAGCAAATGTTAGGGTTCGCATTGTTTCATGCTTAGCATTTCTTGTGCAAACACTAATACATTTGGTCTAGATTTCTGATGGAGAAGGTATATTGTGACCAAATTTGATTTTTTTTTTGAAAAATGCCCAAATTCATCGGAATTCCGACGGTAATTTGACATTTGGTTTCGACAAAAAAGGCATTAGCAATGAAATTTGTTTTTTTTCAAAAAAGTGCTCGTGTTCGTCATAATTCCGACGACAACGGGCATTACTTAAAAACAGAAAAATAAGAGGGCAAGTCATTTGAATCCCGCGCAGGCGTCCGCATCGACTTCAACCGCTGACAAGATCAAACCCACATCAAAGGCATTTGTGCATTGCAATCCCACGCAAGAGGTAGATTCTTCACTTTAATTTCATCATGCAAAAAAATACACCATTCAAGTGATTCCTTTCAAGAGATTCTACAACTTTTGCTTTTATACATGCTAGCTATGCCTGCATTCTTGTGGGATATTGACTGATTGTGGAAGAAACTCTTGGAGTATGAGAGCTTCCTTTTTTATGCAAAAGATGTTAGGAAATGAGACATGTGGTGGTTAATTTCTCAAGTTTTAGATGCAAATTGGTCAATCTCATATTCATATTGATTATCCAATCTTAGGCCGGATGGCTCCTGGTCAAAGGTGTGGTTCCCTGAATGCGCAATTCGTATAGGAATCCACTCCTCATAAAACCATAGATTTGTGATTGAGGAGTGACCGTTCAAGTTTGTCAGAGAAATCCCTTCCTCCCGTATACGTGTTGATGGATCATTATTGTACAAGCTAATATATAGGGCGTTGTCTACCTCTGGCTACTGAATCAATGAAGATCAAACCAACACACAAGCAAACAAAGAGAATGAATATTATTCAAGTGATTCACAAACTTAATTCAATGTTGTTTGGGAAAGCCTTTCTTTCTCTTGCTAGCCAGCCTAACACACCTGACCCAGAAGCCCTAGGGAGATACAACTGTGTTCGGTTCAACACAATCCCAACCTAGAAGGGGTGGACTGAAAATATCCAGCCACACAACTTATCACTTTGTGTTTGTCTCTATTCTAGCCATACTCTCAACCAATGTTTGGAAACCTAGAGAAGTGTATGGTAGAACATAGGAGTCCAATCCTAATCCACAAACTAAAGAAATGATTGTTTAAATGCTTAGACTGGGAGGTAGATTAGTAGCACATCGCATGGGAAAAAGTATTAACCACATTTTCATCATGAAAGATATCATTAGAGTAAAATAACACACTACAACATTAGTGATTAATTGTGGAGGGCGATTGCAATTTCTAGGTGGGCAATAGCTAGGCGGATGGATTCATATTTGCTCTAGGTCAATGGGTATGTTTGGCCTTTAAGAATTTCCAATCTCTTATAAATCTTGGTGTCAGGGTCATGATTTGTAATTAACATACATCATAAAGCTAGTCTATATGACCCCCAAACCATTTTCTTACTATCTCGGGTTGCCCTAGTTTAGGGTATTGGCAACTATCTCTCCTTTTGTATAGTTTTAGGTGGCATACAAAGTCATTGCCTTCTTTGGCTTCCTTGCGGCCTCAACCTCAACTATCATCTTTTGCAAGCTTACTTTCTTCAATACTCTCCTCTTTATCCTTTTAAAGTTGAATTGTAGCCACTTAGGAACATCGAGATTCTCATCACTTTGGATGGATGGGTTCATGGTAGTTACAACCTACTTTGGCCATTGTTCTTCATTTTGTTTCTTGTGCACCTAAGTTGAAAATTTTGGAGTCATCTTGGGGGTGGGGGCCTAAATAGATCCTCTTTTTCTTGTTTTGATTAATTAAAAATATATTTTTGGAAGGAACTCAAAACCTTGTTACAAAGCAGGAGAAAGATAAAGCATTAAAGAGGCATGAAATAATAGTGCCTGGTCACCCATACAAAGAACAGATCCCAGTTAAAACAAAAAGGGAGCACAAAACAAAGAGAACAACACTAGACAACCAAAGGACAACACAAAGACAACACCAAGACAACACAAGGACAAGGACAACTAAATGTTTCTTATGAGTTCTTCCGCATGAACCACCATCTGCTTCATATTGACCATAGAGATTTTCATATCATCCAGCTCTTTTTCCTTGATATCAACCTATTTCCAAGTGTTGGCCCTTGTTCTTTTTTCATGACCCTTCTTCTCAGTCTGTTCCTTATCATCCTCCTTGCCTTTAATCTGTTCAAATTTATTAAACAACATATTAACATGGTCAATAGTGGCCTTAAGGATCTGGAAGTTTTGCTTATCAATCTTCTTCATAGTAAGCTCCATCCTATCCACTATATTGACCAGATTGTTCAGGTTAGTTTCCAGACCCTTGTCATCTCTGATCCCTTCCAACTCCTTCACCTTCTTTTCCATTTCCAGAATTTTATTAACCATTGCCTCAATTGCTTCAACCTTATTAATAGCAACCATTAATTCTTTGATGTTCTCAGAGAGAGGCTTCTTACCCATAGTAGCCTTTTTGATCATATTGAGGCCAGTCTTCAAGTCACCAATCTCTTTCGCCATTTTGCTAATGACCTCACAAAAGCCCTTGATGCTATCATTACAAATGGCACCATGATAGACATTTTGATTGCCCATGTTGTTCTCCTAACCCTCATTCTGCATTCTCTGTGTGTTCAGGTTCTCCCCATGATCACCATCCAACATTTCATCTTCCTCCTTACCCTTATTATTGTCAGTTTTTTCAACCTCAGAATCCTCATCAGAATAAATAATAATCTTCCTTTTCACCTTGTTTATCCCCTTACTGGTCTTCTTGGTCCTTTGGGTTTGCTTACCCATTCCCTTTCTCTTCTTGCTTTTTATGAATTTATCATCAAAAGACTCATCCTCAGAGTCCAAAATGTCAGAATCCACAATAGTCCCCTTGCTATTTCCCTTAGTCTTCCCCTTGTTGCTAAAATCCTTAGACTCACCCTCAGTTTCAGAATAGAGATTGAACCCACTATTCTCACTTTTAGTATCATCATCCCTAATTTGTTTTCCTTTACTAATGGAATTCTCAATAATTTTCCCCTTCAACATCTTATAAACTAAAACCATTAAACCCTGGTGGAGGGCCTAATCTCTTTGAGAATCTTTCTGCACTTCCCGAATAGTATGATCCATAGAGCAGGCAAGATAGTAAGGTAGACTAACCTTGTCACCATGGTGAAAGTGGTTGAGTAACACAAAGTGATGCCCATAAGCCCTTGTGAATATCATGTTTAGAGTAATGTAGCTGATGGTGGCAAACAACACAAACCTCCACGACCTGCAAATACACTTAGGGGACTAGTAGGGATTATCTGCCTTCACCAATTTCCTTTTTTCTCCATCAGTGACAGGAAACCTATCCGTGACCTTGTCAGACACACTTGGGTCTTTGTAAAATTTCATACCTTCTTTAACCATACCCGTAGCTTCATCAATGACATCCTCGTCCACTTGCATCATCTGGGTGCCAACAAGAACCTTACCATTCTTCCAGTTTTTAATGAAATGCTTAGTGACAGTAGGGTCTTTGCTGCAAAGCCTTTCCATAAAAACATTTAAACCTCCTTCTTGAAGAATCTCCCAGACTTCATTGTTTTTCTTCCAGTCCGAGCAAGGAGCTGGTTCAAACCTCTTTTTATTACACCCCATTTTACCCTTAAATTCCCAATTCTTCCTTATCGCAGCTCTATTATTTTCTCTGCAATCTCTGTGAAGAAACCTAACAATTTTCTTGTTGTTATGAAGAGCCACCCATAATCCGTGCCAAGTAAATATGATATGACAAATAATAAAACAAGCCTCACCGCCGTAGTGATGAATCATAGACAAATGAGGAGAAGGTATTAGAAATTGTGATTAGCAAAGACATGTTGCTTCATCTGGATACGGTCCAATTCAATCAAAGATTTTGCCTCACTTGAGATTACTCTCACCATAAAGGGCAATGATTTTGTTAGAGCAGCAAGCCAGGTTGGGAGCCCAATCAACACACATGTTGGCTTCTCTATATGCACGTGTGAAAATACACATTTCAAAGGTTTTACTAATTTACTTCGCAATTTTGATGGCATTGTGTATAGACCAAAAGGGAGGGAAAACATTATTCAAGTAATTAATAATGTTCAAGAAATCACCTTCAACCCAAACTTTAGTGCAATTTGAATCTTTAGCAAGAACCAACCCATGATAAGAAGCAATGACCTCAACAACATGATTGGTTTGGTGACCTATAGGAATACATTTGATAGCTTTGCATATTCCCCCTTGATCTCTTAACACCACACCACACCCTGCATTGCCAGGATTACCCTTGGAAGCACCATCAAAATTAATTTTCATCCATCCATGAGGTGGGCATTCACATCTCGCCTCCTCTCTAGGATTAGCATGTATGATGCCACTCCCCTTTATTCTCCAATTCTTGAAAATGATGTTATCACCTTGATCTTTGGGGTTCATTATTCCACCAGTGATGTAGAGGTTCTCCACCATATGTCTTTTGATTTTCTCAAAAATAATTTGAGGTTTTGACGCCTTATCTCTGAACACTCTATCATTTCTCTCTTTCTAGATTCCCCAAAAAATATGGGGTAAAGCGAATTTCCATAATAGATTAACTGAATTGTTCTTTGAAGGGTGGAACAAGGAATTGAAAACATCTTGGATAGCTTCAGGGAAGACCCATCTGACATTGAAATTGTTCAAACATCTAGCCCAAATATCCACAGAGAAAGGACAATGGATAAACATGTGATTAATAGTTTCCTCATTTTGCATACAAATATGACAAATACTAGGCAAACAAAATTTTTTAGTTTTGAGATTGGTAGTCATCAAAATTGTTTTTTGAAGAACAATCCAGAAAAAAATATTAATTTTGGGAATAAGACCTTTCACCCAAGCCTTAGCCCAATAAGGACTCTCCTGACTAGAATATTGCTGAAAATAAAGAGAGGAAAAGGAAAATTTACCATCACCAGTAAGTTTCCAGATAAGCTGGTCCTCCTCATCAACCACCACCATTAAATTTATAATTTTATTCAGTTGCTCAAGGGAAGGATCAATAGAGGATAAGTCCTTCCACTGACCTAAATTCTAGTAGTCAGCCACAGTAGTACCAATTTTTTCCTTACACTGATCCTGAAACTTGCCCCAATCAGGATTGTCACTAATGGGGGAGTCTAACAACCAAGTATCTTCCCAAAATTTAATGAAATTACCCTTCCCTACCTTCCATTTCGCTCCTTTGACTATTATGTCTCTAGTTCTAGTGACATTTTTCCAGATGTTGGAACCAATCGGAATATCTTCAGCCTTGAGGAAACTATGAAGGGTAGGGAGATGTCTTTTATAATTATTATCCCATATTGATAGGGTTCACCTAGCTTTCTCACACTTCACCTAGTTGTTGTTGCTCAATTCCACAACCCTTATAGGATCTATCTATACTTCAAGACCTCCAAGTCCTTCTCAATCTCTACTAGGACTCTCTCTGTGCCAATCTTAAAGTGTTTGCAACAAGTGTTTTGACTAGGAACTCTACCAATTCAATGTGCTTCTCAAATACTCATCTTGCAACCTTTACAACAACTTGTCAACTTCTCACTTTTAACCCCCATACTGTTATGAGACATTATAAAGGTATGGAGGTGGTATTTACCATGAAATGAGATCAACTAGGTCCATTTGAGGTTTTGCAATCTTCAATTCCCTTACCGATTTCATAAAATTGCTTAGAAATAGGGCTACAAGGATGAGGCCCAATTAGGCCTCCTAAATCCAGTTTTTAAGGGTTTTGAGTGAGTTGGTCCCAAAAGATGCTACAAAAATTTATATTATTCTTCAATCACTCATCCATCCTCAAGAGATTTTGTTGGTGTTAGTCTCGAAACTTGTCGTACAGTGCCCTAACCCAAGAAAGAGGTTTTGTTGGGGTTTCTAGGCTTCAACTGGCTGTGACTGTTCAACAAGGGGTAAAGCTATGAAATGAGGTTGTCAAAGCTTCCCCTCTCAATGAGAAAACTAAATGGACCTATCCTTCAATGCCAAATGCTAAATTTTAGGTTTTAAAGTCACCCCTGCAATATACATTCAATTTACACCATGTTTTCTCTAGTCGGGTTGCTCCTGGACTCGCCTAGAACAAGGTGGCAACAATGGTAAAATTAACTTATAGAACTCCTCCCTACATATTTACAATGTAAATAGGGTTGCCTTCCATTTCCCAATAGGCCGTGATGGTAGCATAGAGGGATTTTATGGGGCAACCATTTTTACATAATTTTCTATTTACAAGCCAAAACTGGTTGTTTGAAAACAAAACAATAAAAGAACTAATAAAAACTATTTACAAAGCATGAAATGAATCAAATAGTACTGTAACACACCAAATAACAACTATCCAAAGTTGGATCAATGGATTCAATCCATTTGTGTTCAATTTTTATGCAAAATAAGATAAAAATAGTGATAGTAGTCTGAAAATGAGTGGTTTCAGATTGTAATTCATAAAAATCAATGCTTCCAACCTTGGTATCCATGCAAGAGAGGGTTTAAATAGTCTTTCCCATGTGTGGAGGCATCCTAGGTCATTTTTTTAACCCTAACTCCACCACTAAGCTCTTTCAAGACCAAAGTTGTCATGACAACTTTTACAATTTTCCACATTTTACCTTTCCAACTTAGGCAACCTATCACACTTCATCATTCATGTCTTTTTGAACATTCCTAAGAATATTATAAACCTCTCTAATTCTCTCACCAAGTTATGCCTCTTTTGACCATCAAGAAGGCCATTTTAACTACTCAGACTAACACCTACTCACAAATTGCACACCTAGAAAGAAAACCAACTCAACTAGGCCTACACTTGACTCAAACCAAATATTGCACACACACTTTGGACCCTCCTGGAGTCCTTATTAGAAACCTGACCTGGCTAAGGTTAGTACAAGCCAAAATTGAAGAAGGATTATGAGCCTAAGTCCTAGGGGCTCCTGCACCATTCTCCCAAACAAAATAAAATTAAGTCACCTCTTTTGGGATCAGATTCTGCTCAATGCCTAACTTCTTGAACTTTGTCTCAAGAACCCATGTAGCCTCAGCATCATCCATACCCTACCACTTAATTAGGTGCTCCCAATAAATTTGGTGTCTTGTCTTTTTAGTGATTCTTGAACTCATTACCTTCTCAGCTTTAGGACTTGGTTTTGCTGGCATTTGAAGGTTATTCGCTTCATCTGCTATCTCGGTTTGACTGTGATCTAAATCTGGAATTGGCCCTTTATAAGCCACTAAATCTGCTATATTAAAAACCAGTGACAATCCTATTTCACCTGGTAGGTCCACCTTGTATGCATTTTCTCCATACTTTGCTAGAATGTTACATGGACCCAGCCTTCTCATCTGCAACTTGTTAGGTATCCCTTGCTATAGACTTGCCTTGTTAAGGTGCACCATGACAAGATCACCTACTTGGAATTGTAGGTTCTTCCTTTTCTCATCAACCTTTTGATTGATCTTACTTGTGTTTTCCATCAATGTCTACTTGACTAATTCATGTACCTCTTTCATTGATTGAGCAAAATCTTTAGCATATCTACTCCTTGTTGCTACATTTCCTAAGTCCCTTAGCTCTAGAATACCCCTTGGGTGAAGACCATAGACCACCTCAAAAGGACTCTTTCTTGTGGTTCTATTTATAGTGTCATTGTAAGCATATTTAGCTTGTCATAACACTTGATCCCATGTCTGACCATACTCCTTTGTAAGGCACCTCAATAGGTTTCCTAGGCTCCTATTAACCACTTCGGTCTGCCCATCTGTTTGTGGATGGTAGGCTGCTCCAAAGGATAGGTTACTACCAATTTTTTGCCAAAGTGTCTTCCAAAATGACTCATGAACGTTGAGTCCCTGTTTGAAACAATGCTCATGGGTAAGCCATGTATCCTTATGACTTCCATTAAGAACAAATGAGCTATATGACATGCATCATGAGTGGTCTTGCAAGGTACAAAGTGGTCCATCTTACTAAACCTATCCACTATGACATAAATGCTATCAAATCCCTGCTTTGTCCTTGGAAAACCCACTACAAAGTCCATACTAATGCAATCCCAAGGTCTATTTGGTATGGGAAGAGGTTGGTATAAACCAAAAATTTGAAGAAGTGCCCTTGGCCTTTTGACAAACAATACAAGTTTCCACATGATTCCTAACATCTTGATTTATCCTAGGCCAATAGTAATATCTTTGGACTAACTCTTGAGTTTTGTTGACTCCAAAATGACCACTAAGACTACCATTATGCTTCTCTTCTATGAGATTTTCTCTTATTGATCTTGTAGGCACACAAAGTTGCCCTCCTCTAAACAATAATCCACCTTGTAAGGTAAAATCAGAATACTCACTATGAAAATGATTCTGATACTCTTTGCATATCTTGTAGGCATTTGAGAAGTCTTCATCATCCGGGTATAGGTCTCTAAAACTGTCAACACCTATGCTTCTTAACTAAATTTCTTGTACTGTCAAGAGTCTCCTGCTCAATGCATCAACAACCCTATTTAGTTGACCTTTTTTGTGCTTGATAGTAAATGTGTAGGCTTGCATATATTCTACCCACTTCATGTGTTTGTGACTAAGCTTGTCTTGTGAGTTTAGGAAGCTTAAAGCTTGATTGTCGGTGTAGACTATAAATTCCTTAGGAAGGAGATAGTGTCTCCACTTCCTCAAAGCCTGAACTATTGCATATAACTCCAAGTCATATGAGGAGTATTTCCTCTTAGCATCACTTAGCTTCTCACTATGGAAAGCTACCGATCTTTCTTCCTAACTTTGGATAGCACCTATTGCAACATTTCTTGCATCACATTCCACTGTGAAGAGTTTCTCAAAGCTAGGCAACACCAAAACTAGTTGAGTGGCTATCCTTTCTTTCAAGGTTTCAAAACCTTTATTTGCTTGTTCATTCCACTACAACTTTGCCTTCATTCCACCTTTGATTGTGTCCAACATTGGTGCACATATAGCACTGAATTGCCTAATCAATTTCCTATAATATTGAGCTAGACCATGGAAGCTTCTCACCTCTGTTGTTGACTTAGGAGTAGGCCAATTTACTATGGCTTCAACCTTGCTAGGATCCATCTTGAGATTTCCATGTGACAACACAAACCCAGGGTAAACCAACTCCTGCTAAAAAAATTCACACTTGTCTAAGTTCATGGTTAGCTTCTCCTCATACAATCTTTGTAGAACAATTTGCAAATTCTTAACATGATCAGCCTTATCCTTACTGAAAATGAGAATATCATCTAAATATACCACCACAAATTTACCTATGAAGTCCTTCATCACCTCATTCATGAGCCTCATGAAGATGCTTGGAGAATTTGATAAGCCAAATGACATTACAAGCCACTTATAAAGACCCTCTGTTGTCTTGAATGTTTTTTTCCATTCATCACCCTCCTTAATCCTAATTTGGTGGTATCCACTTTTAAGGTCAATCTTGGTAAAGTATTTGGCTTCCCCTAAACAATCCATTAGGTCCTCTATTCTAGGAATTGGAAACCTATATCTAATGGTGATTTTATTTATAGCCCTAGAGTCAATGCACAATCTCCAAGTACCACCTTTCTTTGGGGTTAAGAAAGTAGGTACAACACAAGGGCTAACACTTTTCCTAATCAAGCCTTGGTCTAAAAGCCCTTGAATTTGTTTAGCAATTTCAACATTTTGTTGGGGAGTCGTTTTGTAAGCCACTTTCTTAGGTAAGGATGCTCTGGGTATGAAGTCAATTTGATGGCTTATGGCTCTTTTAGGAGGTAAGGTGGTTGGTTTTCCATCACTCACTATCCCTTTGAACTATTTCAATAGGTCTTGAACCTCCATTGGAAAATCTAGTTTCTCCTTCTTAGCTTCCTTTTTAGGTTTCATCACTAACGCAAACCCTATACCTTCACCTTCCTCAAGTGTCTTCAAGAACTGTTTTTCACTCACCAAAAGCACATTAGGACCTGCTGCTCTCTTTTCAACTTCCTCAAGGATAGATTGTATGTTGAATGTGACTCCATATTTCTTGAATGAATATGCATTCTTGGCTCCATCATGAATAGCTTGTCTATCAAATTGCCATGGTCTTCCTAATAGAAGATGGCATGCATCCATGGGTAGGACATCACATAGCACTTTGTCCTTATACCTCCCAATGGTGAAATCCACCCATGCTTTTTCATTTACCAAGACATGTTGGCCTTTGTTCAACCAAGTGACCCTATATGGGTTGTTGTGAGGAATCCTCCGCAACTTGAGCTTACTCACAGCCTCCTCTGACACAATGTTGTCTATTGACCCTGAGTCTATTATCACCTTACAAACTTTGCCCATAATCTTGCATTTGATTCTAAATAGTGATCTCCTTTGGCTAGGCTCTTCTCTGACAGGTTCTTTGATCAAAGTTCTTCTTATCATTAGGTTGTCACTTACCTCTGATTATAAGGCAACCTTTGAAGTCTTGCTGCTTCAAGTCTCTTCTTGAAGGTATTTTACCCTTCTCTCACCACTCTGTGATGAAGATCCCTTCTCTAGACATCTATATGCTGGATGACCAAGCTGTTTGCAATGGTAACATTTCATTGAGGCAAAATATGAGGAACCTCTACCTTGTCCACTAGACCTTCCTCTAAAACCACTGTTTGACTCCCTTCCTCTATTGAATCCTCCTTTACTAGTGCCACCTTCTTGCTGCTCAATAAGTTAAGACTCACCTTGTGTTATTTGCTCTGAATTTCTTCCTCCAAAGCCTCCCCTATGGCCTCTATTTTATTTTCCACTACCTCTGCCCCTGCTACTACTTGAATCATGTTTCCTTTTTAGTTTTTCTTCCACTTTAAGGGAAAGTTGATAGCTTTGATGAACTGTCTTTGGGCTCAATAGATTGATTTCTTCTTGGATGTTCCATCTCAGTCCATTTAGGTACCTAGCTACCTTAAGGCTCTCTTGTTCCACTGCATGAGATCTAAGACTAAGTTTGTGAAAATCCTCCATATAACCACCTCATCACGGTCTTTTTGTCTTACTTTTTTTCTTTTCCTATGGATCTGCACTTCATAGTCATCAGGGATATAGGATTCTTTGATTTTGACTAACATCCCTTTCCAAGAAGAGATGGGTGTTTTACCCACTTTCTTCCTCTCATCCTGCACAAATTTCCACCATGTGAGAGTGGCTTCCCTCATCCTAGACTTGGCCAATTGACTCTTTGAGCTTCAGTTATGCCTTCACATTCAAAATGGTTCTCCATACCCTCTATTGATTCTAGAACCACTTCTACTTCCATCTTACCAATGAACAATGGAAATCCTTCTAGTGATTTACCACTTAAGGATTTCAATGCCTTTAGGAAAGGTTCTTGTTCCAAAATAGGATGAGGTTTAGGTACTTTGTCTACTTTTGATACCTCTTTACCCTTCCCTCCTACTCCTTCAACCTTTACCAACACTTCATCTGCCTTGGTTTCAATTTCACCAAGCTTACCTTCCAATTCTGCCAATTTTTCTTTCAGGAGCCTATTCTCTTCCTTCTGATCATCCACTTTCTTTGCCAACTCTGCATTGGTAGACTCTTCCAATTCTAAGGACATCAAATTTTACCTAGCCCAAAACTTGTAGGCTCTGATACCAATTTGATAGGGTCACCTAGCTTGCTCACACTTCACCTAGTTGGTGTTGCTCAATTCCACCAACCTTACCGGGTTTAGCTATACTTTAAGACTTCCAAGTCCTTCTCAATCTCTTCTAGGAATCTCTCTTTTCCAATCTTAAGTTGTTTGCAACAAGTTTTTTGACTAGGAACTCTACCAATTCAATGTGCTTCTCAAATACTCATCTTGCAGCCTTGACAACAACTTGTCAACTTCTCACTTTTCACCCCCATATTGTTATGAGACATTGCAGAGATGTGGAGGTGGTATTTACCATGAAATGAGATCAACTATGTCCATTTGAGGTTTTTCAATCTTCAATTCCCTTATTGATTTCATAAAATTGCTTAGAAATAGGGCTACAAGGATGAGCCCCAATTAGGCCTCCTAAATCTGGTTTTTAAGGGTTTTGAGTGAATCGGTCCCAAAAGACCCTACAAAAAGTTATATTATTCTTCAATCACTCATCCATCCTCAAGATATTTTTTTGGTTTTAGTCTCCCAACTTGCCGTACAGTGCCCTAACACAAAAATGAGGTTTTGTTAGGGTTTCTAGGCTTCAACTGGTTGTGACTGTTCAACAAGGGTTAAAGATATGAAATGAGGTTTTAAAATCTTCTCCTCTCAACTTGAACTCTAAATGGACCTATAATTTAATGCCAAATTCTAAAGTTTAGGTTTTGAAGTCACCCCTGCAATATACATTCAATTTACACCCTATTTTCTCTAACCGGGTTGCTCCTGGACTCGCCTAGAACAAGGTGGCAACAATGGTAAAATTCACTTCCAAAACTCCTCCATGCATATTTACAATGTTCATAGGGTTTCCTTCCATTTCCCATCAATTTGTGATGGTAGCACGGAGGGATTTTATGGGGCAACCATTTTTACATAATTTGCTATTTACAAGCCAAAACTGGTTGTTTGAAAACAAAACAGTAAAAGAACTAATAAAAACTATTTACAAAGCATGAAATGGATAAAATCATATTGGAACACACCAAATAAAAACTATGCAAAGTTGAATCAATGGATTCAATCCATTTGTGTTCAATTTTTATGCAAAATAAGACAAAAACAATGATAACAATCCGAAAATGAGTGGTTTCAAATTGTCATTCACAAAAATCAATGCTTCCAACCTTGGTATCCATGCAAAAGATGGTTTAAATAGTATTCCCCATGTGTGGAGGAATCCTAGGTCAATGTTTTAATCCTAACTCCATCGCTAAGCTCTTTTAGGACCAAAGTTGTCATGACAACTTTTACAATTTTCCACATTTTACCTTTCCAACTTAGGCAACCTATCACACTTCATCATTCATGTCTTTTTGAACATTCCTAAGACTATTCTAAACCTCTCTAATTATTTCACCAAGTTATGCCTCTTTTGACCATCAAGAAGGCCATTTTAACTACTCAACCTAACACCTACTCACAAAGTGCACACTTAGAAAGAAAACTAACTCATCTAGGCCTACACTTGACTCAAACCAGATATTGCACACACACTTTGGACCCTCTAGGAGTCCTTATTAGAAACCTAACTTGGGTAAGGTCCATACAAGCCAAAATTGAAGAAGGACTATGAGCCTAAGTCGTAGGTGCTCCTGCACCACATATCAATTTCCATTCTCCCTCAGTTTTATAACCTCTCCATATCTTCTTAGCCATGAGAAACTCATTCATATCTCTGATTCTTCTAAGACCAAATCCTCCTTTTCTTATAGGTTTTCACACCTTGTCCAATGCAATCAAATTCATTCTCTTCTTTTCCTCAACCCCATTCCAAAGAAAGGTTCTTTGAATTTTTTCAATAGCATCCACAAACTTAATAGGTATTCTAAAAAGATAGATGGCATATATAGGGATACTCTGGAGAGTAGACTTCAGAAGCTGGACCTTTCCCGCTTGACTTTGCAAAGAGCCTTTCCATCCAGCTAACTTCTTATGAAATTTATCCACTAGAGCACCCTAGAAGGTATCAGGAGGCACCTAGCATAAAGGGAGCCCAAGATAGGAAGCAGGGAGATTCCCAATTTTCCTACCCAAAATATTAATGATCTTTGTCCATCTTCTCTCTAGAGTGTTTATGAAATAAACAAAACTTTTAGACTAGTTAATCAGTTGACTAGTAGCATTCCCATATCTATCCAAATCTTTCTTTAAGATTCTAGAATCTTTCACAGAAGAATTCCCCATAATAATTGAATCATCCACAAATTACTGATGAGAACACACTTGGTCAGCTGATGAAGGATTGAGCCCTCTAGAATCTCCCTTCTCAACAAGTTTTCCAATAAATCTTCCCAAACATTTTGCCATGTTTATGAAAAGAACAGGGGAGAGAGGATCCCCCTGTCTGAGACCCCTGGAGGACTTGAACAAGGGGGAGGGAGACCCATTGACTATCATAGAAAAAGAAGCAGAGGAAACCAATTGCATGATAAGACTGATGCTTCTTGAGCAAAATCCAAAGGTTGAAAGAATAGTCTGCATAAAGCCCCAGTCAACTCTATCATAGGCTTTAGACAAGTCAAGCTTTAGAAGGAAACTTTCTTTTTTAGCCCTAGAAAGAGAATGAATGTTCTCATGGACCATGATTATCGAGTCCAAAATTTGTCTCCCAGGGACAAACTCACTTTGTTGGGGAGAAATGATCGAGGGGAGCGAAGTCAGGATTCTAGAGGTCAAGACTTTAGAGATAATCTTGTACAATGAATTGCAGAGGCTGATAGGTCTAAAAAGATCCATGGAGTCAGCTCCCATCTTCTTGGGAATAAGAGCAATGGAATTACCATTCAATTCTTTCAAGATTTTCCTAGCACCAAAGAATTCTTTCACAACACTGGAAACATCCCTCCCAAAAATATGCCAATACATTTGGAAAAAGAACATAGGGAATCCATCCGGGCCTGGGGCCTTATTACCTAAAAAAGAATTGACAACTTTCAAAATCTCATCATTAGTTAGGATAGTAGTAATATAGGAGTTCTGGTCAGAATCCAAGATAGAAGGGATGCAGTTCAAAAGATCTCTTTAAGCTTGAAGGTCCAAGTTCTAATCCTTAGTCAAAAGATTGGAAAAGAAATCCAAAGCAGCTTTCCTCATAGAATCTTCATCATCAATAATTCTGCCATTGACTTTAAGCTGAGAAATCCTGTTGATAGCCTTATGTTTCAAAGTGGACATATGAAAGTATTTGGTGTTTCTATCCCCCTCCTTCAGCCATATATTTCTTAATCTCAGTCTCTTGAAAGTTTCTTCTTTGGCTATGATATCATGATATTTCATAAGAATCTCATCTTTAGCCTCTCTAGAGACATTGTTGTAGCCATTATTCTAAATCTCATTTTGGATATCTTTCAGATCTAAGAGAATGGAAGCTTTGGAGACAAAAATGTTCCCAAAGGAGTCCTTATTCCATGTTTTAACATTGTCTTTCACAAACTTCAACTTTTTGACCACCTTATACATAGCATTTCCTTCAACTCTAACCTACCACCAGTCCTTGATTTTTCTTTCAAGATCAAGGTGTTTGGTCCATGTTATTTCAAATCTCTAAGGGAAATGTTTCCTTCCCTTCTTGGGATCAACATTAGAGATATAGGATAATGATCTGACCCGACCCTGATATGAGAAGATAAAGAGAAAAAGTAGGAATTAAACCAACCATGAGAGATTAAAGCTCTATCAAGCTTAACTTGAATTAAGTCTTCACCACTCCTTCTATTGATCCAAGTGTATTTAACCCCTTGCAAGTCCAGATCATGGAGAGCATGATTAATAATGAACTCCATCAAGTCCAATCTGCTGTCCAGATTGGTTTGGCTCGCTCCCTTCTTCTCAAATCCTCTCAGAGGGGTATTGAAATCCCCCATGATAATCCAACTATCTTCCGCAAACTTACTTCTAATTGAGGATAGGTTTCTCTAGAAAACACTTCTACCAACTTTGGTGCTAGGGGCATACACATTAGTCAAGACCCAAGAAGTACCATCTTTCAAATGCTTAAATCTAATACAAGCCATATTGTTATTTTGAATCAAAACCTCTCCCTTAACATTATTATTATTCCAAAAAGTAGCTATATCCCCAGACGCCCCTTTAGAAATACCACCACTAACTCCCCCATTAATAAAAATTTTCAGACATTTGACCTTCTCCCTTGACATTTTAGTTTCCTAAATCGTTATAACATTCGGGTTTTTGTCTCTACTCATACTTTTTATTAAATCTTGTTTATGAGGATTATTCAATCCTTGTATATTCTAGGATATAATCTTCATGATTTTTTGGAAATACCTTCTTCAAAGATGGTTCTTTGAGTCCCATCCGCTAGATTCTTGCTGGTTTCCATGGTACTCTTCTTTGCATTTGAATATCTTCCAGATGATGTGTGCTAAGCCCCCACGTCCCCTACTCTACTTCTGGTGTTTCTGGTAGTTAGATGGTTGTTGTTATTATTATTATTTTTTTGTTCTTTCCCTTTCTATTATCCTCCCATATTTCAACCTCCTCCTATTTTGTCCCTCTTTCTCAGAGCCTTTTTTATGTCTTCTTCATTTCCCCATATTGGAGCATTTTCCTCCGAAAAAGTTCGCTTGACTTGGGCCAGAGAAACCAGCGATATCTCCAAGAGCCTTTGCTCTAGGATATTATCATGTTGAGCATCTTGAAACCAGCTTACTCCATTTTTTGACCCAGAAGAAATTTCTTCTGAGTTAGGAACATCTCCCTCCTCCTTATTGTCCTTGGTTTGACTGTCTCCATTATCCATTTGACTATTTTCTCTCTTTTCACTCTCAGCTATATTTTGATCTGTTGTGTCCTTTTGGTCATTTAGGTTGTTGCATTGTGAGTTCTTCTCTCCATCATTAGAGTCCTTTCCACTTTTCTCCTGCTCATTTTCCTATTGGGAAATCTTATCTTCCACTCCATCCACCATCTCATTTCCTCATTCCCTGGCTGATTCCTCCTCATTTCTTCCAATCTGGGACTATTTCTCCTGATCTAAACCTTAAGAAGGAAGAGCCTTCAATGGTTTTTCTGTATTATTATTTGGGTTCATTTTCACCTTTTTCCAAACCCTAGTTTGTGTTTGAGGTTTGGAAACCTTATTTGGGCATTTTTTAGCCCAGTGCCCAACTCTCTTACAGTGAAAACAAGCAAGAGGAATAGATTCGTAAACTATTTTTTGCATCCATTTACCAAGTTTTGAATCTATCTCTATCTCCTCTGGCATATTTGTATCAGGCCCTACCCCTACACAGATTCTGGCATTAATGAGTCTTCTTCTGGATGCCATCACTGGGTCAATAGAGAGAAGCTCCCTAAAAGCATTAACTATCCTAGCAAACACATCTTACTCCTAGTATTCCATTGGAAGACCTAGAAGCTTTATCCAAACAAGCACTTGGACCACAAACTCATCATCCCGACCCAAGTTGGGGTACCATTTCTAGATATACATTATATATTTACCTATCATCTAGGTTCCATTGCAGAGGATTTGTCTGCAGTCTTCTTCACATGAGAAGGAAAAGGAGATACATCCTTTATTCATAGCTACCACATCCACCTGGCCTTTTAGATTCCATTTTCTCTTCATGAATTCATGAACAAACTCAATGTTAGGTCTCACCCCAAAGAATTTGCCTATCAGGGTGCTTTCCATCCGAGTAATATTATGATCTATAATTTGACCAGGAATAGATATGGCATACTTTCCCTAAGAAAAATTTGAGATATTTTCAACAAGAGGCAAATTCAACTTACCTTTAGGTTTGATTCCAAACAAAGAAGACCATTTACCGATCTTCTCAAGCCTGGGACCATGTGATTTGGGACCCCCACCTGGGTCCCCTGAATCCAAAGGGGCATCAGGTTGCAAACCATCTGATCCCTCCCCCTCCAAAGGGCCAGAGATTCCACCTGCTACCTGTTGTCCTGATGTTGCTCCAGGTCTCCTGCCCAAAACATTTGAATTTTAGGCCTAATGATTCCCCTTGTCCCATCCGCTCTACTCTACTCCGCTCCTCTCCATTCTACTCATATCTGATTGTTAATGGATTATCCTCTTTTTCTTGCTATCCATGCTTCTTTGACTCCATATTCTAAGTTCCTTCTCACTTATATTTCATTGCCACGAGTCAACTTATAGTTCTTAATTCAGTTATAAGCTAGTATCTTGTGTGTTGATTGTACCTCTTAGTTTGATAAGGTTTTGGGTGGACTTTAATCTCTAATTTTGATGAAAAAGTTTCCCTATAAATGTAATTTCAAAATTCATTTTGAGGGTCTAAGAATTAATTATTTAAGGTCCAAGTTTAGTAACACTACTTAGTTTGTTTTCTTTCAAAACACATTTAGCAAGAGGCTATAGATTGAATACTTGTGCTTTGCTGGTATATTTTAAAGAATTAATGGAAATGAAGTTCATAGTTTGCAACGATATTGGTAGTCTTTTTTGATTGTTTGGTATTCTTCTCTTTCTTTCATTTTTCTTAGTCGTGGATTAATATTTACTGTTGTCACTGAGAATTGCATCCATGATGCTAAGTTCAAGAACAAGCAATCCTGTGAAACATGGAAACACCTTCGAGCCCGTTGGTTGCTCAAAGTGAAGGTGCATCTCTGGAGATCAGGTTGGCTTCCTTTTTTGATGGATCTCCTACACTAGCTTCTTGTGGGAAAAGGGTAAAAAGTCTTGCATATAATAAAAAAACCCATCCTAATGGAGGTGATACACCAAAATGATGCAGTTCTACTTGCTGTCCTAAAACTATAACCAGCTGCAACAAGACCCAAAAATTATCTCATGAATCAAATAAGATCATGAAATTCATAAACATTTCATGTGAAGGCTCAAATTTATCTAACTTTTGCATATAAGAAAAGTGATTTTTTTTCCAGTATGCCAAGGGTATCCCCGCGACCCAGTCCAGCGACCCAACCTGCCTTACCTTGGGCTTACTTTTATTGCCAAGTTAGGAAAAGTGAATTTTCACAACATGAAAAGAACTAGAAACCAAATGAACACAACCCACAACCTGAATTTACTATGAAATCTTCCTATTCTGCAAAGCATAAATGAGACAAAGAAAAGGATTCATAATTAAATCACAATAACTTTTTCAATTCATTGATTTGACAATGGAAAAATAAGAAATAATTGACAAGGAAACTAAAACTCTCTATTGCAAACTAAAAATAATCTCTATTACAATGTTGAAAACTAAAAAAAGTGCTAAGATACAATGCTTTTTTGCAAAAAAGTGCTAAGATACAAGATTTTTTTTGCAAAAAAGTGTATGCAAAAAAGAAAGAACCAGAGGGAAAAAAGGAGAGAAGGAATATATAGAAATCATGATGAATCCCCTTCAAAACCCCTAAAAATACTGCATGAGAAAAGCCTTGGGCGAAACTGCCCCAAAAATGACATAAAAACTCATGCATAATCTGTAAAATAATAATCTTTTCTGCTCAAAAGGACTGCCACTGATCCTCCTATTTAAAAATCTGCATATCTAAATGCGAAAAATAGCTATCCCCATGTGAAAGTTGCATGATGAACTGAACTGTGACTATATTAAAAAGAAATCCCATTGAGAAAATCTTATGCATCCCTTGGCAACTACTCTCCATGTTGAAAAATTTTGTTAAAAGTAGTTGTGGAAATGATCTCCCTATTTCGCGAGCTTTCCAACAGTATGTAATACTTGCATATTTAGATAATCAATTGCATTTGCATTAATCTTTTATGCAGAAATCATCTCTTTGCTTGGCGGGATTTTCACCGTTCAAACAACCAGTTCTGAGTCCACCGTGCAATTTAATATTATTGCCAGCCACTAGATCGCCTACATTGACCATGACCGCTTGCATTTAACTTTCTCATTTACTTCTTAGCGGGCCCCACCGTTTGTCGCCAAGTCACCATGATTATCTATCGAGCATTTTTATCTTGCGGTATAGCGACGACTGTTGATCTGTCAGGAACCTGGTTGCCTTTTAGTCTACTTGTTTTCTTTTATCTTCCTGGGCCGATGAGAACGAGCGATGCTAATGAACTTTGAACTATTGAACCATTTAGAAACGGTGATCCACTTTGAATCGGTGAACCACTTTGAACCAGTGAAACACTAAACTTTTAACCATTGAGCCATTTTGAAGCCTTGAACCAATTTGAACTGGTTCAAGTTCAAGGTTGACTTAGACATCCGCTCATCCATAGACTTTTTCCACATGTTAGCCTCCGATTTTCTCACGGGTCCACTTTGTCTTCCATCTGGACCTGGACCCACCTTGTCGCCAAGTCATGACGATAACCTGGGCAAGCAACTTTTCCTTGCGGTTTAGCGACCACCATCAGATCTATCCACTTGACCGTTGGATGTGATCAATTGCTCGATCTTTACTCTTGGTCTGCTCATGTTTCTTTGTCTTCTCTCTACCATGTGGCACATCCTCATTTTCTCTGAGCCCACCTGGACAGCCACCTGGACTGCCACCTATCGTGGGGGTATTCATTCTGGGCACTTCACAACCATGGTACAACGACAGTCATGGATAGCCCCAGAATGTCACTCCGATGTTTGATCTCTCTTGATCTGATGTTCAATATTTACTCATTGTTCTACTCATGTCATCAATCGCCAAGTCGCGGCGATAATTCGGTGTGCATCTTTTCATTGCGACATAGCCACAGCCATTAGATCTCCATGATCTGCGTCCAATCTTTCTTCAAATTGCTCACTCTTTAGTCTCTTCCCACCAGCTAGTCACAAAATTAGGATGCCTTGAGATGAGTGGGCATGGGGTCCATCAGGTCACGAGCTGCCTCTTCTTGCCAAAAGCCCGTAAGCTTTGACACTGTAGTTATATGTGGCCTTATATTTAAATGTGATAAACTCCCTCCGCATGACCAATGTGGGATAAAAGGTCTTCTTTCCTGATGACTAAAACCACTTGGAAACTCTAAGGCCTTACATTTAAAACCCTCTTTGGCGCCCAAGTAAAACTTTACACAGGCCAATTACATTTTGTTGAGTTTCTTTTGGCATTAAGGTTTTAATAGCCACACCATTTCATCCGCAATGGAGCATAATATCTCTGTGATCTACAACATGTTGAGCTCAATCCTCGTGGGAGCCACATTTTAACCTACATGCTATCTTACTTTCTTGTATCTGCACATGAAGCAAATAAGTTAGAAAAAATAGTGAATTTCTTCGTGGCTCATGATTTGATCTTCTCAAAATGAAATCAAGGCTTCATTAGGGAACCAAATTTGGCATTGTGCAAAATTTTGGTAACGTTTACATTTATGAAACATGTTAGGATTCCCAAAGATACTGAGAGGGGGGGTGAATCAGTATCTGACTGGTTATATAATTTTCTCAACTTATAACATGAAAAACATATTAAAACTGTGTACCGGTAAACCAAAAATAATGCAGCAAATAAGAATAACAACCACACCATGAAAAGCACACCATAACATAGTATTTAACGAGGAAACACGGTGTGGGAAAAACCTTGGTGGGATTTGTGACCCACAATATTCACTTACTGGCCAATAAGAGAATATTATTGCTTACAATAAGGGCCTGCACATGCAGGAAGGCCAAGTGCCTAGAGCTCACTCCTCAGTTACAAAAGAAGTCACACTAACTTACAAAAATGGATTATACAAATCCAATGTCTTGTATTGCTTCAGATTAGCATCTACCATGCCAGATCCAGTACCGGTTTAAGCTTTGCTACATACATAAACCCTTAACCTAATAATTCGCACATTAGGTCTGCTATATTCCTTTTTCAATCACCTAATAAATGATCTACAATGATCTCATACATATATGAGTCATATTACAATCTGCCATGTCGGCTTACAAAAGATTTTACAATTAATTACAAAATATGTTTATACAAAATTGTTGTCGGCCAAGATGCCGGTATTCTTCCTTTTCGGTGTCGGTGTTCTATATGCCGGTGCCGGTGCCTGTGTCTGCCTACTGGTATCACATGATTGTAAGGTTGCCATCAATGACAATACCTTCAATCACCTACAATGTCTCATTGGAGTGTGCATTTGCCAACAAAATATCTTCCTTGTTATAATCAATCTATGCATCTTTCGTGGTGATTGAGGTTAATAATGAACTTATGAATGAATAGTAGTAGTTGTTCTAGAGCTTTCCTTGGTCTCATTTTCATGTTAGAATTGGCAATTTTGGCATGATAAATTATTTAAATACAAGGTTATTTCTAGATTTTGTTGATAATGTGGGTTTAGGTAATACTAATGATTCATTTTCTCCTAGCCTTGTTCTATCTTTTGCAATTTATTTTAACCTTTTAGCTTAGGCAGATTGAGAAATCGACATTTCAACTTGATTAGTGACATTTTCCCCTTGAGAAAACTGGCCACATGAACACTTTGTTATCTTGTATCATTGTTACCTTGGGAGGTATGGCTTCCTAGGAAATGATAAATTCTAAAGGTAAGATAACTTAACTCAAGGGACTGAGATGGTATCCTACCATGAAAGATGATAGTTCTAAGCAAAAGACTACCTAGTGACATGAAATTTGATGCAAGATAGTAAGGGCAATAAGGAAATTTATTTTGAACTTTGAAAAGATTGAATCTTTGGGTGGAAGTTTGAATGGATTGATAACAAAAAGGCATGGTGATGTAGAGAATCCAATAAGCTCAACCAACTAGGGAGATATTTCTCCCAACTCACCTATTCAATTAGGTGTCAACCCTTCAATGACTCACAAGACCCCTCACAAGGCCACAAGTTACTCAAAAGGATTCAATGCCCCAAAACACACCCATACTCACCAACCCTCACCCAACCATTGAATCACACTCAAATAGGACAAATAAGAATGTCTAAGTCACAATCCAACTCTCCAACATTCAATCACCACCAACACTCTCAACCCTTATTCACACAAATCCTCCTTCAACTAGGTCTTCTAATCCC
This sequence comes from Cryptomeria japonica, assembly GCF_030272615.1. Taxonomy (NCBI): domain Eukaryota; kingdom Viridiplantae; phylum Streptophyta; class Pinopsida; order Cupressales; family Cupressaceae; genus Cryptomeria; species Cryptomeria japonica. Next base: position 438,458,992 of record NC_081407.1, on the reverse strand, counting down.
CCCTGGTACTTAGCTCACAAAATGTATTAGATATCCAAAAAATAATGTACTTTCAGACACTCTTACAAGGACCACTCAACATATACCACCATGGGTCTTTACCCTCCCAACCACCCAAAGGTCAAAGGAAGATTCATTTCTGCAACACTCACTTTTTGTGATAGTCTCAAGCACTTAGGACAATCACTCCTTTCATGGCCATTCTTCTTCACAAAACTCTCTAACATTAATTATGATGATAGTGTACCTCCTTAAACCTTCCACCAAAACCAAACTCAATACCAAACTCCTTCCCAATCTCGCTAATGGACTAACTCAACTCACTGTCATGTGACAGTTAATGCAAGGTTTAGGATAGTCATACACCCTCACGGATTGATGGGATTATTTGGTTACAAAACACTTGGATTATGTTTATAACTCCCTCAAAAATTCCCCAATCCCTTAAAAAGACCATTCAAGGATCCTTGAGTCAATTACACCATCCAAACTCCATGCATACACTGTGTTCTCAGATTAAGACACAAAAATCAACACCTTCCACATATTTGCACGTGCCAAAATGCTCATGAGACCCTAAAATGATTCAGAAAACAAAATACATGATTTTATGGGTCATCCCATGCCTTGAAATGGATTTATCAACATGGAAATGACCCCTAATGCATTTTAGTTTGCCTCAGGTTACCCTAGACTAGGTTTTTGACAGTTTTCACCAATTTGGCTATAACTTTTGCAATAAAGAACAAAACAAGATGAAACCAATGGAATATTGAAAAGGATTGACCCCTATAACACATTTAAGAGATTTTTCAAGCAAAATAACATGCTAAGGAATTCCAAACTCCAATATAGCAATTTGCAATGTTAAAGAACTCAAAAATTACAGGGTAAAACTGAGATATTCATTAATTGTGCTTAGTTACAATGCTCAACCAACCCTTGGTCATGGAGAGTGCCTTATTAAACAACTCAAAATCCTTTTTCAATGGTTAGAACCACCTATTAAACTTGTCTCAACAAACTAACACCTTATTTCTCATAAAATGCAGAAAAACGTTGCTTTAACAATGTTGAAAATATTAGCAACTTTGTCAAAAATTGTTCCTAGACTCAACCCAAGACCACTATGACTCAAAAATGATAGAAATAGGTTAAAATAGGTCTATAAGACCTTTAGATATCATTAAACATCACATTTGATCATCATAACCCCCACTAGGACTCAATACACCATCTAATGGCCTTGATGAAATTTATTATATGAAATATGGTCTTCTAAGACCTTATTCTTAATCAAAATAAAAAACCTTGACCTATTACTAGATTAGCTTCATGGTGGCCATCTTGTGCTAGGTTCTGTTTCCCAAAAGGATGATATGATACGATGGAGAGAAATATGAGGGGGGAGTGGTAGGATGTGTTAAGGGTAGCTGATTGTGAGATTTTGCCAAGATCAAGGGCACAATGAAAAGTATAAAAATAGAGACAAAAGAATGACAAGAACAAACTATATTCTCATCAATATGAAAATGATCAATTGGATTCACCAATACAATGAATATAGGCCTTCTTATATAGGCAAGGCCATATGGATGTACGAGCACACAATCATGACATGTGGCTCAATGAGAAACAAGGGTAGGTAAGAAATACTAGGGGTAGGTAGGAGAAATAATATAATATTCCACAAGAGGTGGATGACCCACCGAATGTGGAGTGTAACAACAAAACAAGACCACAAAAGGTGGAATTTCTCCTACAAGCTCTATCCCTATGTGTACACTTCCCTAAGTGTCTCAAATCCAAACTACGAAGAAATGCATTATCCTAAGTTAACTTAAGTAAAGTGTAATAATATCCATAATGAATATTTATTTACACCAACACCCCCCCTTAAGTGCAACTTAGGGGAATGAAGACTCAAGTCAATAATGCAAGATGGGTCCCGGCTACTAGGCCATGATAGGTACCCATGTACAATATGCAAATGCAAGCAAAACCATGCAATGCAATCTCTCACAAACGAAGAAAAGGAGAAAACCCAGTGGGAAAAAACTTCCCCCCAAAAGAGAGATGAAAGTACAAAAGACTCTCAAAGAAGAAGGACAAAACCTCAAAGAGGAAAAAGTCCCCCCCCATAAGAGAGGAAGGAGAAGTTAGTTGACCCCCCCTAATGACACATCTCGCACCCCCAAGAGAGATCACAACTGTTGGAACTTACTCTCGGTGAAAGGTTTGGTGAATATGTCTGCAACCTGCTCTGCTGTAGGACAATATTGCAAATCAATGACCTACTCCTGAATCAACTCTCAGATATAGTGCATATGGATCTTGATGTGTTTGGTCCACTAATGCTGGACCGGGTTCTTCAAAATAGCAATAGCACTCTGATTGTCGCAATGTAGAACTGTCGGTCATGGAGTGGTGAACCCAAACTCTGTGAGAATCTGCTGAAGCCAAATGGTCTCAGTCACTGCATTAATAGCACCTTGATACTCAGCCTCAGTCGAAGAAAGAGCAATAGCATGTTGCTTCTTGCTCTGCCAAAAAATAGGGTCTGAACCAAGGTGAAAACTGTAACTGGAAGTAGACTTATGATCATCAAGATCGCCAGCCCAATCAGAGTCTGTGTAACCAACCAAGTGAAGTCCTATGCCTGCTGCATAGTGAATCCCATAGTGATGTGTACCCTAGATGTAATGAAGGATGCATTTGGTGGCTTTCCAATGAAGCTCATGTGGTTCCTGCATGAAGCAGGAAACGATGCCAACTGTAAATGAAATATCAGGGTGTGTATGGGTCAAGTAGATGTGACTACCCACAAGCTGATGATACAAAGTGGCATCAACTAGTGGAGAAGAACACTGAGCCTCAAGCTTGACTCCTGAAAGAAAGGGATTCTGGGCAGGCTTATAGTCAGCCATATGAAAGCGTACAAGTAGATCAAGAGCATACTTGGGCTGCGATAGTGTAATCCCGGAAGGTGACTGTGAAATCTCTATCCCGCGAAAGTAGTGCAAAAGACCCAAGTCAGTTATAGAAAATCTGTCATGCAAAGCAAATTTGACCCTGCTAATGATGGATGCGGTACTCCTTGTAATGATGAAATCATCAACATAGAGCACAAGTATCAAGTGAGAGTCATCTTGTCGCAAAATATAGACATTTGGATCAGAATGACACCTGGTAAACCCTGTTGAGAGAAGAAAGGAATCCATCTTGGCATACCAAGCCTTGGGGGCCTGCTTAAGGCCATATAGATATTTCCTTAGTCTGCAAACCAAGGAAGTATCCTGGATGAAACCCTATGGCTGCTCCATATAAATCTCCTCATCAAGGTCACCATGAAGAAAAACACTCTTCACATCCATATGATGTACATCCCAACCATGAGCTGCAACAATAGCAAGTGTCAAGCGAATGGAGTTTATCTTAGCTACGGGCACAAAGGTCTCAGTATAGTCAACACCTTCAACTTGAGAGAAACCTATCGCAACAAGCCGAGCCTTATACTTATCCACACTACCATCTGCAACATACTTGGTCTGATAGATCCACTTACATCGAACCATCTTTCTCCCCTTAGGGAGATGGACTAAATCCCATGTGTTGTTCCTCATCAAGGAGCTATACTCCTCCTCCATAGCTTGGTCCCACTTAGGAACCCCTGATACTTCCCTAAATGTTTGTGGATCGAAAGCAATAGCAATGAATGCATGTGGAAGATCTTGATGTTGTGATCGAGTTCTCCGTGTATCTAAAGGATCCCCAACAAGAGAACCCACAAACTCAAGTGTCTGTCGAGCCCAATGAGGTCTAGGTGGAGGTGGAGAATGAGGCTCCTCAACTACAAGTGGACCCTATGGAGGTGTAACCCTATGAGTCGGAGTTGAAGGAGTCTCATCATCTGAATCACTAGCATTGCTATCCACAATGGAGGAAGGTGGAGGAGGTAGAGAGGCTAAGCTAGGAGAGCTTTCCTCAAAGTGAACACTCCTCTCAATGAACACCTCATGTGTCTTAGGATCCATCAATCTATATGCCTTAACACCCTCAGGATATCCAACAAATATACAAGGCCAACTCTGAGGTTCCAATGCCTTGCTTTTTTGTAGAGGTATGTGAGCCCATGCTAGACACCCAAAGACTCTGAAATGTCTCACAATTGGTTTCCTACCAGCCCAAGCCTCAAAAGGAGTAATACCTTGCAAAGCTTTGTGAGGAACCCAATTCTAGATGTGTGTGGCACAACTGATAGCCTCTGCCCAAAAGGCGGGATCAAGAGAACGTGCATGAATCATACAACTAGACATTTCTTTGAGAGTTCTATTCTTGCATTTTGCAACTCCGTTCTGCTATAGAGTGTATGCGACAGAATGCTAAAGATCAATCCCCTCAAATGTACAAAAATCCTCAAGTCTTTTGTTCACATATTCCCTTCCATTATCTGTGTGAAGAATCTTGACCACTTTCCTGGATTGCTTCTCCACATGAGTCTCGAAGTCCTGAAACCTATCAAATACTTCACTCTTATGAATGAGAAAGTAGACCCAAGTGAAGCAAGAGTAGTCATCAATGAAGGTGAGGACATAGCAGGCCTTGCTAAATGAAGGTGCTAGAAATTGACCTGCTACATCATTGTGAACAAGTTGAAGAACTTCCAAAACTCTTCAAGCTTTCCCGTTATCAAAATTTTCCTCAGGATGCTTGCCCATGGAACAACCTAAACATACACCCTCTGAAAAACTGATTCAAGGTAGGCCTGTGACCATGTCTTTAGTGCTGAGCTACTGAAGATAGCGGTAGTTGAGGTGACCAAACCGCTCATGCCATAGCTTACTTTCTGAATTTGAATGAGTAAGCAAGGCCCTAGAAGGTGAACTTGGCACAAAGTGGGAGAATGAATAAATCCTTGAGTTTTCATTGACATGTCCCACCGCTACCAAGGCATCATCATCAAGTTCCTTTACCACAACTGAATCTGGTGTAAACTCAACCTTTTTCCCATTCCCATAGTGAGTGATTTGGTAGATAGAGAGACGGTTGGTAGACAAGTTAGGAACATAGAGAACATTCTCAAATGTTCCATCATCCATGTCAACTAAACCTTTCCCTTCAACCTCTACTTGTGTATCATCACCTATGTAAATGTGAGGTACCTTAGATGGCTCCAATGAAGAAAACTGCTCCTTTGTAGAACCCATGTGATATGAGGCACCTAAATCAAGTATCCACTATTGTGAAGAACTTGTTTTAGCCACAAATGCTTGCCCTTTTCCCTTAGACTATGAGGAAGAGGAAGGAGATGAATCCTTCTTTGTGTAGGTGGATGGCAAGTTGATGTTGTTTTTCTTAAGAAGATTAGTTAACTCGTCGACTTGCTTTGTGTGGCATCAATTCTCATCATGACCATACTTCTTGGAATATGCACAAGTTGGCTTATCCTTCTTAGGTAGTGTCCCCTTCTTGGAAGAGGATGAAAAATCACCTTGTGATGGAGAGGATGATTGTCCTTTTTCCTGTTGTGGCTGTGACTTAGATTGCTTCTTCTTCTTGTTGGAATCTTTGCCTTGACTTCCTTGATTCCCTTGATTAGCCACCAAAGCCTTGGACTTTGAAGACTTGAGAAGCCCCATTTTCAACAACTTAGATTGTTCCAATATCAACATTTATGTGAAAGCATCAAACGAAGGTATAACATAGGAACTCCCCACTGTCAAACGATGAGTTTGGAAGCTAGACACAAATGTTGCATATTCTGGTGCAAGCTTGTCCAACAAGTTGAATATCAATTGCGCATCCTTTTTGTCAATTCCACAATCCTTAAGCTTTGCTCTTAGCTCATTTGCTTTGGTGACATAATCTTGGATTATATCAAAACTCTTGGGATCCAAGTTGGTGGGCTCATTGTCAATCTTATAGCCTCTGATTTCATCAACTTGACCATACAATTTCTGAAACATATCCCAAGCATCTCTGATTGTAGTACACTTTTCAATATGAAAGATGAGGTCATCTGATACATACTTGCACAAAGTTCCAAGAGCCATGCAATTCTTAGTGAGCCATTCTAATTGAGCATTAGGATCAACCTTAGGATTAGGTGGTGTTGCTATTGTTCCATCTATGTAATGCGTGAGACCTTTTTCCATTAATTTGCTCCATACTTTAATTTTCCATGATGCATAATTATGTGGAGTTAAAGGTGGAAATTTATGAGGACTCATTGCAACAAAAATAAAAGAGCACAAGGAAAGAGAGACACAATCACACAAGACACCCCCCCAAATTCACTCAATCAAAGAACCTCCCCAAAAGTGATGATTTGGCACTTTATACTTAGTGCATGTACAATGGGCCACTTGCAAAAAATGGCAAAGTGGACTTCTGATTTCAATTTTACAACTGCCTCAATAAGGCCAAAAGAGACTCAAACTAATAATGTAAGAGATCTAAACTAAGATACAAGCAATTTACAAGTACCAAATAGGCCAAATAAGACCAATATCTGAGAGTACAATTTCTACTTAAAATCTCTGAAATCTGATCATAGATTATGAAAGTAGATGAAAAAAAATGCACTTAAAAAAAAAATGACACATGAAAAGGAGGTCGTATGAGCTCAAACGAGGCCTTTGAAGTTGCAGAATTGAGGATTGGACAGGTACAGCTGAGAGAATTTGCAAATTCTGAAAAACTTGTGCACCAAAACTAGAAAATAACCACACCACTATGAAGAGCACAAAAAATTAGCCCAAATCAAAACAAATTGCACCCAAAAAGGAGCAATATTGAGCAAGTTATGGGCCTCCAAAGTTGACCCAAAAATCCAAACTGCTCAATGGAGAGGGGTCTAAAAATTTCCAAAGAAAATGCTGACTGGGTGCTAACTATGCACTGCTAACTGGGTAGAAGGTACGGATCCCAAAAATAATTTTCAATTTTTTTTTTTTGAAAAAAAATCCGAAAATTCCATACCGTACCGCTCGAATTGGGCAAAAAATTTCCTCCACACTCAAAAATCGATTTTTGCCAAAATAGGTTGAAATTATACTCGATTTTTATGAAAATGGCCTCCCAGACGCAATGGTGAGGTCGAAAATGCTCTAAGATGCCTCCAAAAAATGCAGTCCCTCAGATCCAAAAATAGAAGCCTTCCACGATGTCTCCAAAAGCCAATCAATGAAGCCCCAATGGCTCTGATACCATGTGAGATTTTGCCAAGATCAAGGGCACAATGAAAAGTATAAAAATAGAGACAAAAGAATGACAGGAATAAATTGTATTCTCATCAGTATGAAAATGATGAACTGGATTCACTAATACAATGAATATAGGCCTTCTTATATAGGCAAGGCCATATGGATGTACGAGCACACAATCATGACATGGAGCTCAATGAGAAACAAGGGTAGGTAAAAAATACTAGGGTAGGTAGGAGAAATAATATAATATTCCACAAGAGGTGGATGACCCACCGAATGTGGAGTGTAACAACAAAACAAGACCACAAAAGGTGGAATTTCTCCTACAAGCTCTATCCCTATGTGCACACTTCCCTAAGTGTCTCAAATCCAAACTACGAAGAAATGCATTATCCTAAGTTAACTTAAATAAAGTGTAATAATATCCATAATGAATATTTATTTACACCAACACTGATACATGGAGAAAGAGGAGGGAATGGGATGTGTGGGGGAAGGGGGACATAAGGGATATAAATGATGGAAGAAGGAGATACATGTGGGGGAAAGAGGTTTAGGATGTGGGTGGTAGAAGGGGTTGGAGTTAGGATATGTTTGGGAATAAAGTGGAGTGGGAGGTATAAGGGGGTAATGAAAAGGTAAAGGGGATGTAGGTTATAATGGGAGTTATAAAGGGCAAGGAAAAAGGGTAAGGGGGTAGGGTGGTAGGTTAGGATAGGGATAGGATATGGGTAGGATAGGATGGGGGTAGGTGATAAGATGGAAAGGGTAGGTTAATAGGTGTGTGGTAGAGGTAAGCTTAGGAAAATAAAGGAAGTAAGACTTATGGGATGTAGGTTAGAATAGGTGATTTTAGGGGAATAAAGGGGTAAAGGGGTAGGTATTATGGAGGGGAGTGTGAGATATAAGGTACGAGGGGAAGGGAGATGCTAGGATAGAATAGGGGTAGGGGTAAGGTGGAAAGGAAGTTAGTGGAGGGAGGTGAGGGTGTAAGATGAAAGGGTAGGTTTAAGTTAAGATGTGAAGGAGGTTAAGGCATGGGGTATGAAAGGTGGATAAAGGATAGAGGATAGGAAGGTAGGTGAGTTAGAAGGTATGGTAAATGGAAGTGAAGAGTGCTAGTGGAAGTGTAAATGGGAGGAAATGGAAATGGGAGTGATTGGGTTTGGGCACACATTGACATGATCAACATAAGTGGAAGGGATTATGCCTTGGCTGGGCAAAGGGATTGTTAAACCTCACTTCATTTCATAGAGAAAGACTTGGCTAGCTCCTGAGAAACTACGAACAAAATGTTAACAGAAAAGACTCGACAACAATGAACTAAGCTAAGACAACTAACCTAGAAAGAGAAAAAGTGGGGGTCCCCATTTGCAATGGGGCGATGTGTGAATACATCACAACAAGATGTCACTCTTTCCACTTACCTTTCTTTCTGTGAATATGCATAACACTATTTTGGAAATGATAATATAGATCCTTATCCATTAAAAAATAATTATAATGGTAAAATTCATAGACCTGTTGTAGGGTCCTCCAAGCCTAGAGTAAGGAGTTTGAAGCGTAGATACATTGATTTGGCCTTGTGGCCATCAATAAGTGTTGACCCAATAGGAGATGTCTTGAGACTGACAATTTTGGAAGTGTGGCATTGCTGAGAGGCAACACTTAGGTGTGAACCCTGTCTTCACAAATTATGATCAGTTGCCATGAAACCTGACCCTATCCTCATGGTGTTAGCTCAATTCATATTAGTTTTCCCAATCCTAGAAGCCAAGTAATGTATCCAAGGGTGTCTAGAAGACTAGAGTGTATGATCATTGAATTTGTATGTTGAAACCATTATACATGCCCCTGCATTGAGGGTATTGAGGAAGATTGGGAATAGTGTGTTTTGGTGAAGAAACATGATGTGAGAAGTTTGATGCAGAGGCAAGGGTAGAACTCAGTATTTCATATTAGGACATCAACCATATTAATTAGGCAAGTCAAATAAGGTCTCTCCAATGTTTAGGATACACAAGGGCAGCATTAGTCATGTAAGTATGCATGAACATGGGAATGGATAGTTACTTTCCTTTTAGACTAACTTGGATCTATGACTCTATATAACTTGGGTCTATGACTAATGTCTACCCCAACTATAATGACAATAATAATAATACCTCTAATTGAAATCTCAATCCGAAGTGGCTGCAGGAACAATCCAGTCATGAACTTCTACTACAACTAAGTAAAACTAATTTCAATGATCTTAAAAATGGGATCACTCACCAAGTGGCCCCCCTTGGATGAGTGATATCAAACTCTCAACAAAGAACTATTAATAGATCAAAACAACATATTCTTATTCATTTCTTCCCAAAAAATGATTACATATTCTAAAAGAGAAAATTCAGAACGCTTGACAAAACTTTACTCAATTCCTTTCCATTCTGTCTAACTCTTAGAAAAGAAGGAAGAGCTTATTATAAAGAAAAGATCAACTACAATGGACAACTCAAGTTACACCCAGAAGAAGAGGTGGATAATTGTCAGATGAAGGAGATAATTGAGAGCTTGGCTGCAGGAACCGTGGCTCTAAAACCAAACCACAGTCTTTGCACACCAAATCAATATTTTGCGAATTCAATATGCACCAGAGTTAAACTCCCATGGTGAAGTACAATTGCTCCGATTATGCCATACATTGCGCTCACTTGAATCTCCTTCAGTTTGACCTCCATCTATCTGAATGTGATTCTCTAGTCCTTAGGCGCGAAAGAAAATCATCCACCGCAACATCAATTATTATTTGCACTAAAACAGAAACAACATACAAGGATATGCATATGTATCTTACTTAATTAATGCATTCATTAACTCACATATGAAATTATCCTAAATAATTTGCATATCACAGGGACAAATCATTTGGCTGTAGGAATAAATTGGCATGGCTACAGGAATTAACCGACAAAGTTCAAACATGATTTCTTAAGTTCAGTTTTAAAACATGGATTACATATAGTCAATTCACAATACCTTACTATCACAATGCAACCCAAAAGATACCAAAAACCTAAGAGTCCTAATAAAAAGCATGTCAATACATCGACTTATCATGCCCCCCAACTTTAAGGGTTTGCTACTCCTGCAGCAAAAGAAAACTTTCTAATTTTTGCTGAAACTTTGAAATCACCAATAGTGTCCTGTCCGGTTCCCTTGGAAGGAAAATTCCAATAAAATCCTTTCATTTTCTTCAACCTAGACCATCTAGCTGTTTCTTCCACAATTGCATCATAATTTTGTTCTATTGGTTGGCATGCCAAAAGTGGCCACATAAGGATCGGAGGCTGAAAGATTAATGGCAACCAGTTATTGGATTTCTCCTTGCCTAGCTGTATGTATCTGGAGGCTCTCTGTATAGCTACATGAAAATTCTATAATGAGTAAGGTTCTCCTAGTTTTAAATGATCTGGTAGATGATTCCAGTGTTGAGTTATCCCTTCTAGTGCGGTTGTCCTGTGGGTCTGAACCAATTGCTCATACGCTTGATAGACTTCCTCTCTCATTGGAAGTACTATCTTACTAACATCATCTCTTATTATCAACTTTTGCCAATCATAATACAAAACCCTGGGTGCTTCTGATTCCCTCCTCAATGGCAATGGACAGTCAAGTTCCAATTTTTCAAACTCGTTGGCTTGTGGTCCTATAATCATATCATTTTGGATCCATGACATTAGAGCTCTGAGATGGATATCCCCAATGTACAACAAAGGATTCCATTCTCTGTCTTGGGGTACAACATAGTTATGTAAATATAACTCACATAAAAATTCCTTACAGCATGTGGGGAGGTTTGATAAGTATGATAGAATTCCTTAGGTGTTTCCAAGGATGGATTAAGGTCCCTAACAATGCGGTTTAGTCTGAAATTCAAATACTGCTCTTTTAAGTGTACTACTTAAATTCTTGGGGGTGCCCTATATTGCATTATCTCAGGAACCGTACCATAAATCTCTTCTACCTTAGCTTCCAATTCTTTAATTCTAGTATCTTTCTTTTCAATCTCTTTTTGCTGCTTATTAATTATCCCTTGCAACTTATCCTTCTCTATTTCCCATTGCCTAAAAAATGTTAAAGCAATTGATAAACTAGTTAGGGATGAAGGAGGTCTAATAGGTCCTACCTTAGACCGTGGGATATCTTCAACAAACTCCTCATTCTGAGTTGACATATCTCCCGGATTTTCTTCAAGTTGTTGTAGAACATCCTCAACAAACTCTTCACATTGCAATGCCACTGAAGCAAGATTTGCTAGCTTATCCATTACAACTTCTTCCTGAATTTCTTCTTGGATTTCTTCCTCTGCAGGGTTTTCTTGCATTTCCTCTTCCACAGGGTTTTCTTGCATTTCCTTCTCTGCAGCATCTTCTTCTTCTGAAGTTTCTACTGCAATAACCTCTGCTGGATTACTCACAGATTGAGCCTTTTGTGTCCTCCTTCTTGTTCTCCTTACATACACTTTTGAAACAGATGTAGGAGTTTTTGTTTTTGTTCGACACCTCTTGGCTGCAGGAGAAATATGCGCTTCTTGTGGATGAATAACAAATTCTTCATCTGACTCATCCTTTTTCAATTCTTTTCCCTTTGCAAAATAGGTGTATCTCTTTGAAGAGAGGTAGAGGGTTGTCCTTCGATTGACTCTACTTCAATATTTCCTTCCATAGTAATTGCGGCTCCTTCAGCAACCAGCAAACCCTCATCTTCACTAGAAAGATCTTCTGCAACAATCTCTTCTTGAGCCAGCGGATTATTTTCAATAGGGGCTTCATCAATGCTAAATTGCAGAATATCCTCAAACACACCCCATTCCATTTGTGAAACATCTCTCAGGGATCATTGTACAAGCAACTTTACCAGTCCATGATGGCTAACAGAGCGATTTCCATATTTTTTAGTCTCCTTAGCACTTCTAGAAATGAGATGATACAAGAAATTTGAGACATTAACTCGCTGGTCATGACGCAGATGACTAAGTAACTTGAAATGAGGTGAATGTAGATTTGAATACTTTCCTTCACATGTAATATATTTCATAATATATAGAGCTACCTGAGGCCAATGTGCTGGCAAAGAAACCCTTCTAGTCCCTTGCCTATCCACCATTAAGGGTCTGTCAGTAGAAATTGTGAACTCTGCCTTGGCACTCTTTGCATCCTTTGATTATGGAAAGAGTTCTCCTTCTTGCAACAACCCTGTGACCTCTACAATTTGCTGCTCCGTAGCAATTACCCTCAACCCTTTAACTGTAGCTTCTCCTTCATCAAAGGAATGCATAAATTCCATAGCTATTTCGTTGTTGAAATCCCTGATTTTCAAGAAATAATCCAGCCAGCTGTGGTTTTGGAAATAATGCACACAAACAACATCCTGCAGCAACCCTTCATGGACCATTGGTTGATGGCGAATTAGATCACCACCCATCTTTTACTTTGATACTTCCGCAGCTTCACCAAAATGTTTGACAGTTTCACAAAAACTAAAATCTACATATCTTAATTTTGGCGGTAGAATTTATTTTTCACTCGTGTGAAATAATAATCATCATAAGTAATGTCAGTTAGGAAATCAATTCGGGATATCAAAAAAAAAACTGATAATAAATCTTATTGGGAAAAAGGACCATCAAGTACCCCCCCCCAACTTAACCTAGCACGTGTCCACACAGGCTGACGAGATTTTGGGTTTGGAGTGGATTTAAACAGGATAAAAAATCATAATGAACTAATAAATGCATAATTAAAATAAAGTACAATATACACGTACCTGCAATTGGGCGAAAATGATGGTGAAATGAAATGAAGTGATAGGTAAGAAAGTGGGATGGAATGTAGTTGATGAAATTTTATGTACGGAGAACAATATTCCCATGGAAATATTTTATTATGATACGGTAAATAAGTTCTGCAGAGGCTCTAGGAACATCACCTTTATCAACATGCTCAAGTGCAACAAGAAGCTTATGAATTGATACCGAATCATTGGCAGTTGCTACAGGAACCTTGCCATTTGCTGCAGGAACTTGTATTTCATTTTGGGGAGCAAACTGCTGCAGGAACTCTTCTCTAGTAGCTGGCTTGTGATAAAATCGTAGTCGGTGTCCATTTACTAAGAGTTTAAATCGAACAGGATCTATTGTGGACAACCGGACTACTCCATTCTGAAAAACTTCTTCTACCTCATAAGGACCCAACCACCTTGTTTGGAGTTTTCCCATAGCATCCTTATATTTGGAATCATACAGGAGTGCCCAGTCACCAACTTTGAATTTCTTTTCTCTAATATATTTATCATGCCATCTGGCTCTTTGGTTTTGAATCAATTATGTCTATTGAACAACTATCTTTCTCCATTCATCAAGAGCATTTAACTGCTGAATGCGTTCCTTCTGTGCTTTAGACAATGTCATATTCAGTTGTAGAGATGTTCTCAAAGTTTTATGCTCAAATTCAATAGGCATCATTGTTGTTTTGCCATAAACCATCTCAAAAGGTGTGAATCCAATTGGTGTTTTCCATGTTGTTCTATATGCCCAAATTGCCTCTGAAAGCCAATGAGACCAATCTTTCTTGTGGATAGACACTATTTTGGTAAGAATAGCCTCAAGCTCTTTATTGGTAACTTCTACTTGGCCATTAGACTGTGGATGATATGGAGTAGATTTCCTATGTCTTATATTGTATTCATTGACCAAAGCTTTTATCAATGTTGATGTAAATTGAGGTCCCTGATCCGAGACAATTTTCCTTGGTACTCCATACCTTGTAAATATTTCTTCATAGAGAAACTCAGCCACCTTATTATCTCTTGCATGTTGCATAGCTCTAGCTTCTACCCATTTTGTCACATAGTCTGTACATACTAAGATATAAGATTTGCCATTAGAAGGTGGATCAATGGGGCCAACAAAATCCAATCCCCACTTGTCAAATGGTGTAACAGATATTTGAGGATATAGTGGCATATTATCAGATTTTGTAGGTCTTCCCATTCACTGACATCTATCACACTTCCTTGTGTACTGAGTTGCATCCTTGTGTAGTGTAGGCCAATAGTAACCGGTATTGAGTATTTTCAGTATTGTCCTTTTGGCAACAAAATGACCTCCACATGGCTCATCATGACATGCATGCAAGATGTCATATGTTTCATCCTCTCTGACACATCTTCGCATGACTTGATTAGGTCCAGTATAAAATAGACAATCGACAATCCATGAAAAGTTAAAACTCCTTCGACTAGCAACCTTCTTTCCTTAGGAGAAAAAGAGATTGGCATCTTAGCTGCAGCTAAATAGTTGGCAATATCAGCATACCAAGGAGTATGAACCTGTATGAGAAACAAATTCTCATTTGGAAAAGTGTCATCTATCATTGTAGAATCTTCCTGCAATTGAAGACGTGAAAGATAATCTGCAACAACATTAGACTTCCTTGGCTTATCAACAACTGTGATATCAAATTCCTGCATCAACAATAACCAGCGAGCTAGTCTACTGGTGATTGATGGCATATTCATGAGATATCTAATTGCAGTATGATCTGTATGCACAAACATGGGATACCCTGTAATATAGTGCCTAAACTTGTTAAGGCATATATGATAGCTAGCATTTCCTTTTCAGTAACTGTATAATTCAATTCAGTTCCTTGCAAATTCTTGCTGATATAATACATTGAATTTTCCAACTTGTCAACTTTTTGTCCCAGCACTACTCCTATGGCATAATTAGATGCATCAGTATGGATTTGGAATGGTAGAGACCAATTAGGTCCTTTTAGAACTGGTGCTTGTGTTAAAGCATGCTTAAGCTTTAAAAAAGCTCCATTGCATGCCGAGGTCCATTTAAATTCTGCATCTTTAGTAATCAGTGTATATAAGGGACTTGCAATTTTGCTGAAATCTTTGATAAACCTTCTGTAGTATCCAGCATGGCCAAGAAAACTTCTCACATCTTTCTACTTCACAGGGTCATTAATATGCTGAATAACCTCAATCTTTGTTGGATCCACTTGTATACCTTGTACAGATATATGATGACCAAGGACTATTCCTTCTTCCATCATAATAAAACATTTCTCACTGTTTAGAGACAAGTTGTAGTCTTCACACCGTTGCAAAAATTTCTTCAAATTTCCTAATGCTTGATCAAATTCAGAACCATAAGTTGTAAAATCATCCATGTAAATTTCCATAATGTCTTGAGAAATATCAGAAAAAATACTGATCACTGCCCTTTGAAAAGTGGTTGGAGCATTACACAACCCAAAAGGAAGAACAAAATATGCATAAGTGCCCCATGGGCAAGTAAAAGTAGTTTTCTCCTGATCCTCAGGAGCTATTTGTATCTGATTATAGCCACTAAATCCATCCAGGAATGAATAATATCTCTTACCAGCAAGAGAATCCAATACCTGATCCACAAATGGCAGTGGAAAATGATCCTTCCTTGTGGCTAAGTTCAAGGCTCTATAATCAACACATACTCTCCATTTGCCTCTCTTTTTAGGAACTATCACCAAAGGTGATACCCATTAACTGTCAGAGATAGGATAGATAAACCCAACTTTCAACAATTTCTGCAATTCTTCTTTAACTATCTCCTTCAAGGCAGGATTGACTCTTCTTTGAGGTTGTCTAAGGGGGCAACACTCATCCTTTATGTAAATGCGATGAGTACAAACTGCTGGATCAATTCCATTCATATCCTTGTAATCCCATGCAAAAGCATTTCTATGGAGTTTCAGCAAGTCTACTAGGCTATCCTTTTAAGTATCTGCTATATTCTTATTGATGTTCAAATATTTATTCAATTCAACCTCTATCTTGATAGTAAGATCAATCTTATTTATATCAGAAATATGAGAATAAGACAATTCCTGCAGCAACAAGGTATGCAAGATATCAGTGGCTGCAGGAAAGTCCAACCCTGCAATATTTGGAACCAATTCCTATAATTTTTGGTCTTCTATTAATTCATTTATCAAGACTTTATAAAGGATTGATTCTTCATCATATAACTGCATGAGTGGCACTTGATTAATCATCATAAAGTGGTTAATAGAGTCAATTCTACTGCTGCGCAAGCTGAGGTTGTGCAGGGGAATACAAGGCTAAAATTTTTGTGGAACTGCCATCTAAAATAGTCATGTCTCCCGATCTACACCCAATATATGCATCAGCTGTTGCAAGCCATGGTCTTCCCAAAATGACTGGATATCCCCCCAATGTTGCTTTTGGGGATAAAATCATAAAGTCTGTAGGATATTCCCAAAAATCTAGAATAACTACTATATCCTCTATGATACCATCAGGTCTTACTGCAGAGCCATTGGCAAGTTGGAGAACTATGGGTGTAGCCCTTAAACTATCTATCTCTAGATGTTTCATTACTTCCCTTGTCATTACATTAATGGCTGCCCCTAGATCAACTAGAACATTTTTTATTTGACTGCCATTAATGACTATACTCACAATAGGACTACTTGGATCATAATACTTTGGAATAACAATTTTTCCTAACATAATATCAGCCAATTGACCCATAACATGAACTGTTTGTGGGCCCTTTTTCTTTCTGTCAGGTTTCTCTAGGCATGCTTCTCTCAATGCCTTACCATATATTGGGACATCCTTTATTGCTTGCAACAATGGAATTTTAACACAAATATGCTTCAGTTGATCAAGAATATCAAATCTTTGTTGTTGTTCAGTGGACACTTCTTTGTCTTTTAGTCTATGGGGAAATGGTGGTAATATTTGATTCTGAGGTATTACATCTTAAGGATTAGAGATTGGCTGCTCTTATTATACCTCAATAATAACTGGTTGAGAGGGATTAGGTAGAGTTGTTCCAGATCGAAGGTGAATATCATCTAGTGATAAAGAATAGGCTGGGTATCGATTAGCATCAGCTGAATAAGCTTGTTGTTGTTGTTGTTGTTGAGATTTGATATTTGGATTAGGCAATGGTTGAGTAGGCAGCTGTGTTGGCTTGGGAGGTGGTGTTGTAGCTGCATGAGGTGGCATTAAAGCAGGAGGTGGCATTAAAGTAGGAGGTTGTGGCTGCTGAGCAAGGGGTTGATATCCAGAAGATTGGGATGAGTATGATGGGTTTCCCCTCCATTGAGAGGTAGGTTGCCAATTCCCTTGAATTTGGTTCCCTGCACCCTAAGGTGGATACCAGTTTCCTTGTGGCTGCTGCCACTGGGGAATTTGATTATCAAATTGCTGTCCTTGGCCTTGTGATCCATACCAATGTGGATAATTACTAAAATTTTGAGAATACTGTGGCTGCCATTGGTTATTTGGTGCATAAGAATTACCACTATAACCAGAAAAGGAAAGTGGATCAGGTGGCATACCTTGTCTTTGAAAATTTGGTCTTCTTTGAGCAACATAGAAGACTTGTTCATCCTCACCTTGAATTGGTTTGAAATCAGGTACTTCAACATTTGCAACCATCTTACATCTGCAATCTTTCTTCCGCTGCTTACAATGAGGACAGAATAATGCAAGCAATGCATCAGCTTCCTCATGCTTCTTCTTAGCCGCCAATGTATCGAACTGAGTAGCCATATTGTTTATAATGTCCTCCTTGAAATCTTTTAACAAATGGCTAAGTTCCAATCTAGAAACTCCAGTTCTAGATGATGATGATGGTGCCCCTGGCTTAAATCTCCTATTCTTCTTAGAAGTAGATCTGGAACACTTCTTGCAAATTTGTCCTATTTCAGCCCAAGTAGATTGTGTAATGTCACCTCCCCCCATGAGATCTAAGGAATCAGTGCATTCATCACTGATACCCCTCAAGAATATCAATTTGAGGGAATCTTTATTCAAAGTACTATGCTTGGACTTCTTGACACTAAACAAAAACCTTTCCAGATAATCCTCAAGGCTCTCACCTTCAGTTTGTGTCATTCTAAAGATATCATCCCCATGACGATCAGTGCCTCTACAATAATCTTTGTATTTTGCAAGAAACAACCATTTCATCTCATCCCATGTATTGATTTTGCTACTACCCAAGCTCATAAACCATCTCAAGGATGACTCCTTCAAAGTGGCTGGAAAAATTTTGAGTCTATGGGCATCTGTAGTATAATCAAAACTCCTACAGAGAACATCAAACTCAAACAGAAATGTATCTGGATCCTCTGTCACCAACCCATAGAATTTAGGAAGTGAAGATGCTGTAATGTTCTTGAGGTTAGCATTATCATGTTGGTAAGAGATGGGAAACTCAAATGTTGGACCAAGTGGTGGTGGTGGATTATTTCCAACAGGAGGTGGGTTCCCTTGCATTGGACTTGTGGGGGTTATTACAATAGGCAATTCTTCTTCTTGTGGACCAAAAAGGAATTGAAGACTACCTTCTGGAAATTCAGACTCAGGGTGATTCAAATTTTGTGGGACTTGATACAGTTCAGAAAAAAGGATTTATATTTGGAAAATTATCTTCTGCATGAGTAGTATGAGTGGGCAAAAATCTACGTCTGGCATCTCTTCTTCTATTATGCATGCAGATTCATGAAATTTCAAACAATTAACTAGAAACTAAAATAATCATAAAAGGTTCTTAGCTTGACACCATCCCCAGCAATGGCGCCAAAAATGTCTACCCCAACTATAATGACAATAATAATACCTCTAATTGAAATTTCAATCCGAAGTTTGGACATTCATATGGTAGAGTTTACTATTTTCATGGCTGGTGTTCATTTAGTTGTCAATCTAGGAACGTAAAACTTGAAATGGGTTTGCAATATATATGCACTAAGCTCCTTAAATGATTATTCTGGATTACTGCAGTGACTAACATTATACAGAAAGGAAAGGTAGGAATGGAAATCATAAAAGGCTAAATGAAAGCTTCACAAAACACTGCTGAAGTGATCTAATGAAAATAACAGAAATCACACCGTTCTATCTTGGCTGCAGGAACAGTCAACGGATCTATTTCTAGTGGCTGCAGGAACAATCCAGTCATGAACTTCTATTGTAATTAAGTAAAACTAACTTCAATGATCTTAAACACAAGATCACTCACCAAGTGGGCCCCCTTGGATGAGTGATATAAAACTCTTAGCAAAGAACTATTAATAGATCAGAACAACATATTCTTATTCATTTCTTCCTGAAAAATGATTACATATTCTAAAAGAGAAAATTCAGAATGCTTGACAAAACTCTGCTCAATTCCTTTCCATTATGTCTAACTCTCAGAAAAGAAGGAAGAGCTTATTATAAATAAAAGATCAACTACAATGCACAACTCAAGTTACACCCAGAAGAAGAGGTGGATAATTGTCAGATGAAGGAGATAACTGAGAGCTTGGCTGCAGGAACCGTGGATCTAAAACCGAACCACAGTCTTTGCATGCCAAAATGATATTTTGCAAATTCAGTATGCACTAGAGTTAAACTCCCATGGTGAATTACAACTGCTCCGATTATGCCATACATTGCGCTCACTTGAATCTCCTTCAGTTTGACCTCCAGCTATTTGAACGTGATTCTCCAGTCCTTAGGCACGAAAGAAAATCATCCACCGCGACATCAATTATTAGCTACACTAAAACAGAAACAACATACAAGGACATGCATATGTATCTTACTTAATTAATACATTCATTAACTCACATATGAAATTATCCTAAATAATCTGCATATCACAAGGACAAATCATTTGGCTACAGGAATAAATTGGCATGGCTGCAGGAATTAACTGACAAAGTTCAAACATGATTTCTTAAGTTCAGTTTTAAAACATGGATTACATATAGTCAATTCACAATACCTTACTATCACAATGCAACCCAAATGATACCAAAAACCTAAGAGTCCTGATAAAAAACATGTCAATACACAGACTTATCAACTAACTTGGGTCTATGATTCTCAATGGGCATATCACCTGCTCTAAATAATCACAAAGCCATTAGATATGTTTTGAGATGAAAAAGAAGAGTTAAATGATTTTTGTTCAATTTGCATAATTTCTATGTTCAAGTAATTTAGTTTGGTATATTATACTGAAACTTGATTTCATAACTAACATTTCAACTTCTATATAACTAGTTCTATAGCCAGATTTTTTTGCCTATGAAGAAAGACCATGTCAGACAATATCAGTGAACAACAAAATAAGGAGACAATTGCTAGATTGTGGTCTAACTTGAAAAGAAAAGGTGATGGAAAATGTTATTATCCCTGCAAAATTTGTAAGGTGTTATAGACTAGTAGACTTCTAATCAAAACAACTAAGAAACATTATAGGCTACATGGTCACATTGAAGGTGGACATGATTATCATCCATTGGTAAGTTTTTAATTATATCATTTTGACAATTTATATACATAAAAAATCACATGATGATGAGATCATGATCTTGGTTTATTTATGTTTATCAATTTTATATAGGTTGAGCACCTCAGAGCACATGATATGGATCAACACAACTTGGAGAATATGATTTTCAAAGCGGAGGAACATGGAGGTGTGAATATCGAAGCTGAAGATAATGATCCCATGGAAGATGACGATCATGAGCCACAAAACACAATTGAAGATGATGGTATAAATACATTGATCTTTGACACATTTAGTACTGGCGCAACTGATCATGATGATGAAGATGACCTTGATGTTGTTCATGATGTCCCTCTACTTGAGAAGGCATTTGAGGCCCTTTATGAAGGCTCTCGGATAACTCTTCTCTCTGTTGTATTGTTGTTAGTGAGCTTGAAGGTTATGAATGGTTTATCCAACATAACAATCTCACATATGTTAAGGTATGTCATATATGTCATTTAGTTAATAAATGGTGAATCATGCCATACCATTAATATTCTTTATATTAACAAATTACATTTTTTTGTTGTAGATTGATAGGTGATTTTTTGTCACCACCATCAAATATTCTACCTCGCTCATACCGAAAATTATCTGCCATTATGAAAGATATTGGAATGGAGTATAAAGCAATAGATGCTTTTCCCAATGATCATATTATATATCACAAACAACATGAATTTTGAACTGAATGCTCTGAATGTCATATTAGTAGATATCAAACAAATCAAATAAAAAAAAGGGTTCCTTGCAAGGTTCTTCACTATATTCACATTATTCCATGTATGCAACGATTATTCAAGTGCACTAGCTTGGCACAATTTATGGATTACCATGTACGCAATAGAAGTCAAGATGATATTATTCAAATGCCCATGGATGGTTCAACATTTATGGACATAGAGGAAAAGTGGCCACATTTTAAAGAAGAACCTCATAATCTTAGGCTTTCATTAGTAGCAGACGGTGTCAATCCATTTGGAGAGTAGAGATTTGTTTACTCAGTGTGGCCTATTTTTGTTATCAACAATAACATTCCTCCATGTATGTCAATAAAGAGGGAGCACATAATGTTGGCAATGATTGTTCCAGGTATTTTATCATTTAATAGTCGTCTACATTTAATTATAAATATTGCAGTAAAATGGTCATAATAATTATGTAATGTTTTTGTTCATTTGATTAGGTAAGTACCAAGTTAAAGATATGAATGTATATTTTGAGCCTCATATCGATGAGTTGCTGGAGTTATGGAATGGTGTCACTATGTATGATGTCTCTAGAACAATAGGACAAAGACAATTTCAATTCCATGCGATGCTTGTATGGACAATACACGATGCCCCAGAGATAACACCTTTTTGTGGTATGTTATAGTGTTCAAGTTGCGCATGATAATTATAATTAAAAAAATTAACATATTTAATCCAATTATACATTATCTTGTAGGTCTTCAAACAAAGGGAAAATTTGCATGTCCAGTTTGTGGTCCAAAGATGAAATCTCATCATTCAAAAAGTTTAGGAAAGCAGGTGTTTGATAAGTATAGGCACTTTCTCCACAAAAATCGTAAGTATCGAAATACTGGAAAACATATTTTCAATGGGAAAGAAGAGAATACATCAAATCCACGAAGAATGACACCTCCCATGTGGAAGTTGGAATGTAATAGAATTAATCGTCAAGGTAATGCCATTCCATCTAATGGTTTATTCATAAAACATCTTTTCTATTGTGTTTTGTTTACTGATGATGTGATTGATGATCGTGAAGGTTGTCAAGGCATAAATGACCACTTTCCCAAGGGACTAAAAAGTTATCCCTAACAATTTAGTAGGTTGGCCTACTACGAGCAGTTATAAATTGTGCATTTGTTTGACACTATGCATATTGGAAAGAATATAACAGAGACATTATGGAAAATATTGGATGGAAGGCGTGACAAAGAAAAAATTGTCAAAATTTGTAGTGACATTCAGGATTCCAATCCTGCAATAAAAAATGTCATTCAATCAAATAGCCATGGAGATCAAATTAATATAAGTGACCTTCCTTGGTTAGTAACGGACCAACAAAGCAATGCTATTAAAGAAGTCATACAAAAAAATCGATTTCCAACAAGATTTGCTACGAACATAAACAATCTCATATCAAAGAAAAGTGAATTTGGGCCAGGGATGAAAACGCATGATTGACATACCTTCATTAAGGTAATTCATGTTCTTTTAATTTTACTATATATTTGTATACTACGCATGTACTTTTCATTGTATTATGTTAGAAAAAAATGAATAGATAATTTTATAATTGTTGCAATATGTTCTACCTCTATCTCTCCCAGATGACTTCAACAATAATGTCAAGCAAGTCATATATGATCTTGGAAAATACATGAGGTAAGTAGTGATATTTTTTCAGTTCATTGTATAGATATTATATTTGCAATTTGTTTTACTTGTTATGTAATATATTTTTTTGCGTCTTGAATATCTTGTAGGTGGTTGTCATGTAAATAAATCCATAAAGAAGATATAAAATATTGGAAGAGAAAAATTCCTCATCTAATGTGTGAAATACAAAAGTGTCTACCTTCATATTTTTTCAATGCACAAGAACACTACCTCATACACCAAGTTGAGGAGATTGAATTGTGTGGACCTGTACACACTAGGTCAATGTGGATGGTTGAGAGGCACTTGAAATTTTTTAAGGCTTTGGTTTGACAAAGAGCACATCCTGAGGGTTCTATGGTGGAGGGATATATGGTATACCAGACTATGGTGTACATTTCTGAATATCTTCCTAAGTTTGCAGCAAAGATCCATGTGGATGCATTTAGGATCCCAACCCCATTAACAAATTCAAAGGGGAGTACTTAATGGGGAAAGGTAGATTGAGGAAAGTGAGAGGTAATTATAAGATCTTATTGTAGTTAATTAATTCTTAATCTTTAAAATAAATTGGTTGTAAGACATCTATTTATTTTTTGTACAGTTGGTCGAGAGTGGGATGCACTATATTTATATATTGCAAACAATCTTGATTGGATGACAGTATGGATTGAATGTTGTCAACATTTTGCTGACACATTAACATGGGAAGGTGTGGCTTCATTGGTTAAAGAAGCTCATCGTAATGGAGATTCCAATGTGACGCAAAGGGAAATTGATTTAGCGTATGGTTTAAGAGATAAACAAGTATGTTTAAATTTATTAATCACCCATATGTTTATCAACTCATGATGCAATAATTTTTACATGTTTGACATATCGCAGGTTAAACACCACAACGCTATGTGCTGCAATGGTCATAAATTTTGCATCAAAAAGTTGGATGACATGAAGAAAACTTGTGATTCTGGGATAACTGCAGTTATTGAGGTGACAAATATTTCATCGAAAAATGACATACATCCTCAAGAGTCTCAAAATCGATACTATGGCATTTTGGATGATATACTTGAGTGCGACTTTAATTCCTTCAAATTAGTTTTATTCATCATGAAATGGTACAAGCTACGATTGAATAAAAATGATCCTGGTAGAACTATTATTGAACATGATAATGGTTTTACAATGGTTAATACAAGGTCATTTGAACCAGTTGGGGATGAGCCCTATGTTCTTCCAAGCCAATGTGAGCAGGTATTTTACTCAGAAGTTCCACATAAACCAGGTTGGTCATTTGTTGTTAGACATGATCCAAGAGGAAGGCCGATAAAGTATAATGTGATGGAAGAAGAAGATACCAAAGAAGTAGAAGATGATGTAGATGATGATCATGATCGAAAGTTACTCGATGATGCTAAAGAAGAGGAAGCTGCTGCTGCTAATGATGATGATGATGGTGGTGATGGTGATGGTGATGGTGATGGTGATGGTGATGGTGATGGTGATGGTGATGGTGATGATGATGACAAAGATGATGGTGGTGGTGGTGGTGGTGGTGGTGGTGATGATGATGATGATGATGATGATCATCATCATCATCATCATCATCATCATTATCATGATCATGATGATGAATGAAATGTATGATGTATGCGATTAGTATATTATCTATTTAATATTGATTGATGATGATGATGATGATGATGATGATGATGATGATGATGATGATGATGATGAATGAAATGTATGAGGTATGCGATTAGTATATTATCTATTTAATATTGATTTCTTGATAGAATTTTTTTTGACTTATATGGTTACATGATTAATTCATTATGTTTTGAATTCTAATGCCATTACATAATTAATTCATGATGAACCTTAAAATGTTTTTAATTCATGTTCCATGACCTCTAGCAGGTCCTTACAGTAGAACTATGCCACCCCAAGGAGATGGAGATAGGGAGAGTGACCATTTATGTGGCATTTTTAAAATTTTATGTTTATTTATAGAATTTGGATTGTTTATTAGCTAGGTGATGGATGTTGATTTAAAATACACATGTGATGGATTACATGCTTATGATGATACATGTGACATTTTTTGAACTTTGTGTTTATTTGTAGAATGTGGATTGTTTATTACCTATGTGATGGATGGTGATTTATGATACATATGTGATGGATTACATGTTTATGATGACACATATGTGATGCTAATTATGATGCTCAATTAAATATATGATGATACATCATTTGATGCTTATGATGCTTATGATACATATGTATTTATTGTTTATCAACTTACAAATGTAATGCTTATGATGCTCAATTGATGGTGTTGATTTCATGTATAGTCCCTGTGTGATGTTGTCACCCTTGGTGGGAACAAGTCATTGACTATAGACATCTTCAACCCTTTAGTTGAGGATCTTGTAGAGTCTACATAAAGTAAAGGTAAGGAATTAAATTTTTTACAATGATTATGATGACAACATCTTTTTTAATTATTTAATACTCTTTTTATCTACCAAGTTCATGTTGTGTACTATGTAATTTTTAGCTAACATAAGATAATTGAATTACATGTGCAGGAACCTGAACCCCTTTGACGAGGATCTTGCACAGTCTCATGGATCGATAGGTATAAGTCAATACACCCTATAGAAACAATTTATTTTTTAAAAATTACTTGGAAAACAAACTTCCTCAATTTTTCCAACCTCAACATTAGCAGCAAATATAATACAGTTATCAACACTTGAGGCCCTAGTTGGACTTATTAAAATTTTAATCTCAGCATCAACTTTAGGGCCAAATTCTTCATCAACATTACCCTCATTTGCAAAATATCTCTCTCATTACCAACTAACTCTCTTATTTGATGGAGTGTAGGTACCACCAAATAGGTATTTGTCAGATGTGTCTTCCTCGAGTGAGAGAAATGCAAGAATAGAAAATGAAAGTGAGACATGTAGTAGGTCTACAATAGGGAGATCAACTAGAGGTCAAAAGATTAGAAGAAAATTCAATAAACGCATGAAATTTTTCCTTGCTCAGGGGTGGTCATGTTCTTATGATGATGAGACCGAAGGCAACATTGAGGTGCCTTTGAGGTACAGACATCTACAGAAACAATGGGTACCCAAGGAACTTCCTCTAATAAACATCTATTTTTGTGTTAACGATAGGGTATATCGCATAACACCTTCGTCGTTACATGGTTTGGGCCTATTTTCCATGGAAGGCATAAAGGTTTGTTACAAAAAAGTTGTTGAATTGATAGAGTTTGCCGGACCTTGTTACAATTACAATAATTGGATGCAGATTGTTCGATATAAAAAAAGTATGCGTAGGTATGCACTGTCAACAAATTATATACAATAGAAACATAATGATCAAAGTAAATGAGTGGTTGTATACATTGATGGAAGGCCAAAAGCAACAAGGAATATTGTAGGTTTTATAAATAGTACACAACCTAGGTCAACTAATAAACAACCCAATTGCATATTTGAGGCACGCGACGGAAATCATGTATTCGTATGTGCGATAAAATCAATAAGTGCAGGGAAAGAGTTGCTAATCAATTACAATTGGAATCGTATAGATACAAACAAAGTTACTATCATGGGGGTGGTATGTACTATATACCATTTAAGTTAACCAACCTCCAATTAATGACTCTAATATACCATTTTATTATGAATTTTTTTTGCTAAGTCTATTGGTTTAATTTCACTAATGTTTTTATATTTTTTCTTTGTCATAGGGTGAGATGGATCAATCACATAGCATAGACAGGGATGTAGGTCATGACACTTCTATCGAGTAGGTAAACCTCATTGTAATTACACAAATTAGATAGAACCAAACTGTTACATTATTATGTTCTTTTTTTGAGTGTTTTAGACTAATTTTGTAATTTATAATGATATTCTTGTCACTAACAGATGTTCAGGGAAAGGGAAAGGGAGCCACAGTACCTGAGCACCTCTCTAGGGATGTGGACTCAACAAGATTAAGCGATGATGACTTTGGAAATTCCACAAACC
This sequence comes from Cryptomeria japonica, assembly GCF_030272615.1. Classification (NCBI taxonomy): domain Eukaryota; kingdom Viridiplantae; phylum Streptophyta; class Pinopsida; order Cupressales; family Cupressaceae; genus Cryptomeria; species Cryptomeria japonica. Next base: position 438,431,934 of record NC_081407.1, on the reverse strand, counting down.
CTATGGAATTGTTAAAAAAGTCTACTAGAAAAATTAGTAGAGAGATTTTTGCTTTAGCATCCGCGGAGCCTCAAATTGATGAGATATGAGAGAGGGTGCAAAAATTGATTCAGACATCAGATGACTTGCAAGTAAGTAGTAATAAAAGCTTTAATTATAACAAAAGTCCAACAATGGTTTATATTTTATACTCTTTTATGTCATTAACTAAAATATGTGTGTGTTGTTTTTACAACAATTTATGCATCCTCATGAAACTGGTGGCCATGATCAGGGTGTTACAGGTAGTTCAGGTGATGATGATTTTCTTGGCTTATCACTTTGAGTACCCAAAATACATCATACTTGATACTGTCAATGTTCATAATAAAGGTTCATCCTTGTTTACAATTCTTGCAGTTTTCATATATTTAATGTTTTATATATTTAATGTATTATTCTTTAGGTGCTATCAATGTTCCTATGCAAATATCGTTGGCGCCTCATCAAAGGTTAGCCCCACCTGTATTGCAGACTACAATGTCAACAACACATAGCATGCAGACATCCTCTACTGCACATCATAGTGGCTCGCCCACTATTGGTAGATCCCTCTTTTTCTCTATCTTCTGTTATGTGTTTATTTCTCTTCAAGCGTTCTTTCTCGGGGGCAGTTCATAATGGATTCATTTTCTATAGCAGGAGATGCACACGAGGATGCGCCAAAGGCGACTACTACTGATAATGTACCATCATTTTCTGGATCTTCTTTTATTGCTAGTATGGGAACATTGCAAGCCATATTGGTGGTGAGCGACGAAGAAATGATTCTCTTAAAGGTACAAAAGGTTCTAGGTACTTTAAAATTATTATTATCTATAGTCTAATTGTAATTTACTTTCTGATCACTTGTTTTGGACTAATGATCCCATGAATTTTTTTGCAGGAAATGATATTTTTTATAAAAAATCTTAGTGACATTGCATTGCAAATATTTGGGCCCACCATATGTAAAAGGTGGAACATCATATGTGAACTAACCCTAATCCACTATTTTGATTTCATATCATTGATAGAATAGTTTTCCTTTGATCCATTCCTTTAACTATAATTAATGTAGATTTAGTTCATTTCTGAATCTAACAGGTTTTTTATTTTTTTAAAAGGTGGAATTACCAAGAAAAAAGGTTAAAAGATGAATTGACAAACCATATGGTTAAGTGTTTTGGAAATGACACCTTTGACAAAACCAAGCTCCTTGAAAAAGATGGCACATATCTAAAGTATGTGAGGGACCACTATAGGATCCATTTAGAGAAGAACGTAAAGTATGAGCATCCCCCCATGATTCTTGAGATGGAGTGGAAGGACCTGATTTTGGATGCCAAGGAGAGAATTGAAAGGAAAAAAGGAAATACACCACCAGATGCCAAAAGAAGGTACAAGATACTATTACGAATGTAATTATGTACTAATTAATTACTCTTTATATTTATATAATCAAACATATTTCAAACTTTTCATAGACCGAGTGACACGTCAAAGGAAACCAAGGCAAGACAAGAAAATCACGGGCAACACAAACTTGGCTCTGGTGGTTATATGAAACTTGCCGCACAAATTGTAAGTATCTGTAAATGAAATATCACATCAAAATATTTATAAATTGCAAATGATTTTTTTTAATCAAACAATGCAAGCAAAATTCATGATACCAAGCGAAAATGCAAGGCTCTGAATACAATAGAGCACCCACAATAGATGACAAGAGAATTGGCTACTAGCAAGGCTATACAACCATGGCTAATTGACTATGAGAATTGAGTGGGCAAGCACAAGATTCTGGTGCATCCGTCACACAGGTAAATAAGCTAAATCAAAATTGTTTTAAATTGAATACTTTACCAATAATCTAATTGATGTTGAGTTCCAACATAAAGTGACTATATTTATTTTAAATAAGCAAGCAATGATAACAATGTGCATGACATTGGAATGCAACTTGCTAATCATGAAACACCAATTGCACATGAAGGTCCGGATGTGCATCCTAGTAGTGGAGGTATTCATTTTCTATTCAAATTTATTTATGTAATTATTAATACAATTAAACATCTTAATTTGTAATTAGAGTAGTAATTAATGTAACCTTTTTTGTTAATATTTTAGAGCATGTAGTCGGTGGTGACCAAGTGGAGCATGATCCGAGTACACAACATCAGGAACATGATGTTCCCCAATCAAGTAAAGAGGACCACTGTTATTCCTTTAAACAAAAATTTAATTGCAATTGGTGTTCAACATTCATGCAACCTTTAGTATTTCAACTCCAGATGATCTAGAGGGTGTTCAACATGTTGAGGTTGAGGCTAGACAAAATGATGTGGCCCCATCAGGTAAAGAGCGCAACTGTTATGTTCTCTAAATTAATTAAATACTTGTAACAATAATAAAAAATGTTTTGAATTTAACCCATTTCTTTGTTATTGCAGAGGACCCCCCCTTGCTTTAGTGTCCTCGTCCTCAGTATAGGACTAGGCATACATCAAGATCACGAGCAGAGGACAGAACAACTGAAGAGGGGGGAAATGATGTTCCACTTAGTCTTTTCATAGCTTCAAAGAAAAAAGAAAAAAAGAAATGATTGTAATCTACCTTATTTGATAATGACTGATTTTTATGTGTTAATGAAAATAATTATGTGCTAATGAATGGTTATGAATGATATGTGTTAATTAATATTGATGAATGTTGCATGTATTAATTAATTTTAATCAATATTATGTGTTAATGAATGTTATGTGATATTAATGAATGAATGTTAGATGTTAATGAGGAATATAGAGTGATGTTGGAGGGGGAGGTGTCAAATGAGCTTCCACCTTCATGTGGTTGGACCTGTTAAGTAGAGAATATTAAACTATTCTCGAAACCAAGTGAAGCTCAATAAGATAACATACTTTTCAATATTTCATTATGTTGCACAGTTAATCTTATTGAATAATGTATATTGAATCTTAATGGCAGGGTCCAACAGAGCCAACACGAACAACAACACCACACGTTGGGTATAATGAACTCCCATATTGTCTTATATATACACTAATAGTATGAGTTTCTTCTAGTGTTTATATCTATGGTGGGACTGCAAAAGTTATGAATATGCCTCATCCTTGTAAGTTTTTTTATTACTTGAAATTTTCTTTAGCATTTTTTTACTTCACAAATGAGATGTTTTCAGATGTCTATTTTGTGAATACCTCTCTCTTGTATGCTTCATGATCGACGTGTCTTCAACATGTCCACTCCATGAGAAACTTTCTCATATATGCTTGTACCTTATGTTTATTTATGTATTACTTCATGGTTTACATGTATGATTCATTCCTTGCATGTATTCATATGTATGGTTTGTGCTTTACATAGATCCTTCATGCCTTATGAGCATTACTTCATGCCTTGCAGTCTTCTCAAAATATTGCAAAATCATTCAACAAGAAAAAGAGTAGTAGAGGCTACATACCAAAATAAATTAGATCTCCCTCTTTATTTCCTCACTTTCTTCCCTATTTTCTTCCTCCGTTCTTTATCACTTCCCTTTTTCTTTATTTTTCCTTGATATAACTAACCTTTTCTCCTTAATGTTCTTCATGAATCCCAAGAATCCTTTACACTCCCCACTTTACATCCATGGCAACTACCTCCATAACTTCACTTAGTGTGAAGTAAATATTCTCTTCTACCATGGCCTTCATATATCCTTCATATATCCTTTCAAATATTACCATCCATATATATATATATATATATATATATATATATATATATATATATATATATATATATATATATATATATATATCGACCTCATTCTAAGACTTTGAATTTGCTCTGCCCAGTTATGCTTCACATTTCTCTTATGTGACAACAAAATGTGAGGATTTAAGAGAAGCTTCAAATCATAGTATCCCTTAGCATTGGTTCAGAAAGAGTCTCATATTATGCCTCCTAGATTGGATGGCTCTGATCCTCATCACATTATTCAGCTTTGTCCTCCTCATTGGATTGTTTTCACTCATGATGATAGAATTGTGAAGATTGTATTTCAACAAAAAAAAATTTCTTGCTTCTGATTCAACGAGAATTGGTTAAGATATCCTTTTGGTGAAATATTTTTGTCCACCTTTGGTCAATGAAAAGAAATATATTGTCATGTATAAAAGAGAGGATAGAAGGTGGGAACGTAGTCCCACAAAGAGACATTTAATACAATATATATTAAGATGTACGGTCTAAAAAATTCCACAATATATATTAAACTACCATTTGAAATTGAAGAGTAGAAAGTCAATCTTTCCTATCCCTAGCCTATTGTGCCTTGTTACACAATATGAATAGAACCTTAGCATCATTGATCATACTCACCACTTTTTATTTTAAAATTTAAAATCAACATCCGCCTCATTTATAATGTTGGTAAGGTTCACTATTTTTAAAAGAGTATTAGATAAAAGATTTGATGGAACAAAATTGACAGAGGAAAAGAATAACAATATTATATTTTAGATGTTAAATGTTTTGTAATATATATTTTCTATATGATAATTAATATTTTGGGAGTAGTTAAGGATAAGGAGATCATTCTTCTATTTGATAGTCTATCGTCATCCTTATGTTATATTGTACTTTTGTTCTAGGAAAGCTTTTGATCTTTTGCAATTAGTGTGGGTTTTTTAAGGTGACTCTTTATATGTCCTAAAATTGTATGAGCCTAATAGCTTCTACTCTTGTTGATAGTTTGGTGGCTCTGAACAATGGCTCCTTTGAAGAAGCGTGATCCTTGTAATTTTGGCCTTCCTTGTAATTTTGGTCTCCACGATGTGAAAAGAGGTTATGTTATGAATAATGGTCCAGATGATTTAGTTATTTCTTATTATGTTGAGTATGAGTAAATTTGGGCTTCCTTGGCTATGGTCACTATTTTCTAATAACTATTGTGATTTAGTGTGATTTGAGCATGGACTTCAAGTAATCAAGAGGGTGGAAATAATCTTCAAGTGTTAGGGGGTATGCGGCCTTGACCAATGGATGAAAGTATCAGGAAAGTACAAGTGATTCATGTGTAGATCAATGTATCATTCACCTATTAATTCCTAGCAACATTCTCAAATAAACAAGCAAAGAGGTATGTTGAGTGCATATGTACATTTTATGTTACCATGATATAAGTAAAATATCAAACATGTAACTTAGATTGATTTGAAATTTCATTCATAAATATTAGATCTTCCTTGTGGATTTTTGAATGCATAATGTCTCGTTGATTTCAATATCTTTATCACAAGTACTCTTTTCAGCATGAAACTCCACTCATTGAGGTCTCTTACTAAATGCAAGTCAGTTATTCTATCAATGATGATACATTTTGCTGCATTTTATGGGGAAATCTTATTAATAGCTATGGTTGGGTTGTTCATTGTTTTGTGAAAATATATACTTGTAGATTGGGACATTAGAGTTATAAACACCGTAAATTGTGTTTAAGATCATTGTCCTAATTGTAACAATCAATCACCATTGGCCCAAGGCCACACCAACACCATTGTGACACCAAGGTTTGTGCATACTAGTGTAAGGGATACTCTTAGGACATTCCATTACCATTACATATCCACACCTGGGGTTTCCAAACACAACTTGTTTGAGTAGGCAATATCATTGGTAAAATTGTGATTGTGACAATTGGTACCCTTAGGACAATCATTAATATTTGTTCTATGGAACTTTTTTATGGCTTCTAAATGCTTCTATGGGGTGTGAAGGGGTCCCACACATCTCTTCCAACATTCCATCCAAGGCACTTCACTCTCACCTATCTTATATTCCACTTTCTCTATGCTGCTATCCCAGAGGTCCGATACATGATGAATATCAGACCAATCAATCAAATCTAGCATGTGTCTTAGATGTTTTGGAGACCTGCAAGAAAGAGAAATGAAAATACATATTTACAAGAGCCTTTCCAAATAGTGGTGTGATTTTTTAACGTTAAAAAGGCCAAAAATACATTTTTTCCATTCATTGGAAACCCTAGTGAGGGTTTTGATAGTTTTTGGAAAAATAGTGATATCTTCTTCAAATTTCAATGGATCTCAATGCTACAAAATATGAAATGAAGGTAATTCACTTCTCTACCATATCCAATCGACTTCTAATGAAAATATGATGAATTTTACAATAAAAAATAATGAGAATCAGACTGAAACATTTTTGTATGAACAAAAATCTCCAACTTCATTTAGTAAAACTTTCAAAATTCAACAAGACAAACTTGGGTGGTGTGACAAAGGCCTATTCATGCCCATACAAGTGGGTTACAATCTCAAACCGCCAAAAATCAACCTCCCAAACAAATTTTAAAAAGTTGTCATGACAATAATGATAACATTTTACAATTTTTATAATTTTTGCCCAATGGACCTCAAACTTTTCCAATTAGGTCCAAATACATCATAATGGCCTCAAATGGCCTTATTTACATGAAAGTGTTCAATGATTCATAGAGTTCCCCCAAACCCTTCAACAAATAAATTTAACAATCTTCCCATTGGTCTATCCTCAAGTGACAAACATAATAGACAAGTTGAGAAACCATTCTATACTGTGAAATCAAAATGCATACCTTTTGCATTGGTGAGATGTGAAATTGGGCTTGTAAAATGTTTTGCAAAACCATCCCATGTTTTCACCTTTATTTATTTTTTGAATTGGAGCTTGGTATAGGAGGTTAGACAAGTTGTTTTGTAGGTTGTAGCAGTAATAAAGTGCTAGAGGAATTTAGAGAGAAGTATTCTTGTAACCCATTTGAAGGAATAACACAAGCATTGTTCTCTTTGGTGTGGTTTTTTTCTCACAAGGGTTTCACCATGCCAATCGAATTTTCTTGAAAGATTCTAAATCCTTTTTAACAAACCCATCATATTCTTATCTTGCAATCGTAACGTTTCATGAGGTGACAACAGCTATGAGTTTTAGGGGTGGGGTACGTTGAGAGTGTTGTCTTGTGTTGGTGTAGCATTCGGGTCCATATTCAAAGATTTCAAACAAAAGAGGACTTTGGAGCCATCAGTTTCATATTCAAAGATTCCAAGTTTGAGATCCTTAATAATTCTCATTCTTCTCGAGGTTCCTAAGTAGCAGATTCGTAATGTCATATGTTGGTTTATTATGATGGTTTTAGGACCATTGCTTCTTACTAGATGATATAAATGATGTCAAATTTAGGTATATTATATTGATCTTGTTTTGATTATCAACATTATTATATGATGCCATGATGCAAATTGAGTGGGATATTCATTAGGGGGTAACTAGTATTGGTTAATGATCATGTTTTATAGATATGAGCATAATCGTGTACTTTCTATCACTTGAAAATGGTATGACTTAAGAGACATTCTTATCATGAGAGTTGTAAGAATAAAAATTGTGTTTATAACCCTTGGGAGATCACATAAGTGTGGTAGAGATAATCCATTGATGAAGTATATAGACTGGTTTTACTTTTATCACTATTTTACTATCAACATTGGTTTATGGGTTATAGATGGACCTTTTGTTTTAGCTAGGTCATCATCTCTGTTTCACCTAAGTGGGTGGTAGCTAACGAGAAAATTGTCTAGGGTAAAGGGACCCAGAAAGGGTTGCATACCCACTCCTTTATATACCATCATATTAGATGGGTTTTAAATAGTTTCAAGAACTATGAAGTCTCTGCACCTTCACATAGGCAAGGCCATTTGTGATGAGACCCCGAGACACTAGGTCTGGTCCTTAGGTTTTGTAATTCTAAGTTTGGTTTAGTCTCACCACTCCTTCAAAATCTTATGTATTCTCTATTTATCTATGCCCTCTTGATTTAGTTGTGCTAGCTTTTTGAAATAAATTTCTCTATCCTTTCTATCGAATCACTTTATCAATGTCTTGCTGAAATCTTCTAAGGTAGTGATTGAATCTTTCTCTTGGGCCATCATGCCATGATATCGCCATTTGTGATTCATCCTCTCAAGATGCAAGTTGGAAAACTTGATGGCCTCTTCTTCAAACTTAGGATTCAAAAGGAAACATGCATCCATTTTTTGCAACCAAGCTCTTGCTGAAGAGCTATGGGATACAGTAAAGGTGGGAATGGTGATCTTTCCAAAGCAGTGTTGAATGTCCTTTTGGGGCTGCTCATCACATCTTCTCCTCCTATTCCCATTCCTTGTCATCATCTCATACTATTTTGTAAAGGAAGTGTCTCTTCATATGCCAGCACTTAGGGCATTGTATTTATCATGAAGTCTTGTCATTTCATCTCCTTGATTGGGTTTCTCTTCTTCCATTTATGTTGTCCCTTCCTTTTCCAGAAAATTGTCTTTAAAGGCTCTTGTATTTGGGTTAGCTAATTCCCTATCAGCACCAGAGCTCCTCCTTTTGATCCCATTTTTAATAGGTTTACCAGTAGTCAATGGTTCATACATTTCTCTTAGGAGTTGGACCATCTCAACCATGGTGCCCCTCATATTAGCTTGAAACTAGTGCCCCTCATATGCGTTTTCCTTTTTTTTATAAAAATAAATAGCCATTGGAATTCTGACATCAACTAAAATTTGCATTGACCAAACCATCAGACCAATAGCATCCTTGTCAGTGCAAAGTTTCTAGCAGCCATCAGAATTCCGATGCCAATTGAAGAAACATTTTATGATACTTTCTTGTCGGACAGTCATCGATGCATATTCATGGGGGAGCATTAGAATTCCGACGTCCATCCGATGACATTTTTGGCCAGAGGAGCAGTCATGGCCGTCGTTGGAAGAGTTCATGATGTCATCAAAATTTTGATGTTAAATGGCATCGTTAGAAAGTTCGATGATGAGTTTTTGACACCTTCATTTATCAACAGTCCGATGAAAAGTAGTTGAAATTCTGATGATAGGCTGTCGGAAATCAGCCCTGAATGTACTAGTGAAATAATGAAGAAAAAAGGCATCCAAGGAAATCATAAAGTGATTGTTGAGGGCACATGGGAATCCAATGAGATTTCAATGAGGAAACAAGATAAGGTCACATTATTTTGATCCTTTATGAAGCACACTTGATATTGTTGATGGCACAATGTGCTTTTGAGGTTGTTCTTCCTACATGATTGCTACGTTGTCTTTTCTAAAAGCACTTTTCTAGCAAATGCCAAGTTCAACAAAATAGCTACCTGTACACATGTTATTGTTTCTATGTGTAGGAAAAGATAAAAATAATGTTGGCCATGATGTGGATTATATGCAGTGGTGTGTAGGTGTGTTCCCTTGATGCTTATAGATCAAGCACAATGCTAATCTACCCTTATACACACCACTACTCTCTGGGCTCTTTTGCAGGAGCGTATAGATCTTCTACGCAAAGACCAAAACAAAAAGTGACGATGAAGGTGAATACTTTAAAATTGAGTGCTATTATTCCTAACTTTGAAAAATAATTTATGGGAGTCGTATTTCGTTTAAGATATAGGCATGAAGAGAATTCTAAACTTATAAGGCACTGAGAGGGGGGGGTGAATTAGTGCAAGCAAAAACCTAATAAATCTTATTACACCTTTTACCAATTTGAAAACCAATATGCATGCAAGAAATAAAACCACATAAGAAAACACCCAATAAAGCATGCAAACCATAACACAATTATTTTCACGTGTAAACCCAAATGGGAAAAATGACAGTGGAAATTAGTGACCACAAAGATCAACTATCTGTAGTATAGAGATTCGACCAGTTAAGGTCATACAACACCTTGTTAGGAGTGACACCTAGTTAAGAGTGCTTTAACCCGGTTAAGAGCTATTACAATAAGGCCTGTTAGGACCCAACCCTGTTAGGAGCTACCTAGCCAAGGGATTTCAAAACAAAAGCTAATGTGTCACCTTGTTAGAGTATTTTAACCTTCTTGACCTATTGGGATCCTACCGCACCCTATTAGGAGTGACCTTGTGAGAGGATTTTCTTGCTGCAACTATTAGGGAACAACAAGTTTGACTGATATGCTATTAGCACCTCTGTTCTTGATGAGATCCGCTTCAACTATGCTTCTACCACTAACTAAACATCAAACCCTAACTCCTTCCACCCCATGATCAAATTCTCACTATTGATCCATAAAATCATTCAACATTCATCTCCTTATAACAATTATGTTAAGTCGACTAAGAACCTTGGAACAATTCCCTAGGTTCATTGAATCTAGTCATCTTTAACATTTTCCCGCTCATTAAACTTTACTTATATTGGACACACAAAACATTACTAAAAAATATAAGATAAAGTCTACCGGTGACCGATCAAGCTGTCTTTGCTTCACCAGTTTTGTGTTTTTCATGATTGTCACTATTCTACTGGTCATAAATTGCTCAAAACTTTGAATATTTTGATGTGGTTTCAACCAAAGACTCATACCAATTTCATAAACATGTGTACCAAACCATTGTTAGGTCCCAGAGACAACTGAGAGCAGGGGGTGAATCAGTTATCAAGTAAATTTAAACCAAAAACAACTTAACCAACCTTAATGCTTAATACCGATAAAGCAAACTTTATGTCGGTAGATAGTTTTGCACGTTAGGAAATAGGAAATCATCACAAGCAATTCAAAATACTAATCTAGCTCAATCACAAAAGCTCATTGCAATGAATCTATCCTAAGCACACTCAATAGAGACATGAAATCAAAACATTCAAAATTAAAGACATATGCAAACTAATGGTAGATTTGAATGCTTCTTCATGCGGCTCCATTGTCCTTCTTTCTTCTCCAAATAGCCTTTTGTTGTGGATCTCACCTTCAAGTGCACAAACCTAATGTGAAAGCAAGATTGATATTGGCACAAGAATACTAGAAGAAGTGATTATTTCTCATTATCTGATTCTATGATTATGTGATTGCAAAGAGAGTGAAATTTGCTCATTTGCACTAGCCCAAGAAGAGGTGCTCTAGAAAAGGACACTTGCAGAGAGATGGCGAACATTCCAATGGCAGATCACCTTGAAGAACGTGTACGCATGTACAAATGACTAGACGATGTGGGAGCAGCGGTATGTATCTCAAAAACCCATGTTTCCAATTTCATGAATTTGACTTGCTTGTGGGACATTGCGGGGCCCACAAGGGATGCAGAAACTGACTTTTGCGCTTGTGTAGGGTCTTCTGCGCTTGTGTAAGGTCTTATGCACTTGTGTGAGGTCTTCTGCGCTTGTGTAAGGGTACACAAGCGCAGGTTACATGACACAAGCGCAGGTTCCTTGACACAAGCACAGTTGTGCATTGGGAACTCAATTTTGGTCCAAAACAACATGCAAATGATCCGAAAAGGGGGGATAAGGGTAGGATAGGTCAGAATAGATGAAAAACACCCTGAGGTGGACATGAAAATGAGGAAATGCAACCCGTAGGAGCAAACCCTAAAACTGACAAAATGTGCCCCAATTGTGATGCAGAGTCGACAGTATCTGTTGATCACGCGGGAGAACTGACCTGACTGCTTCATGTTACGACATAGACTCAGAAGCACAGACAGAGATATATTAGCAGGACTTGAGACATGGTAGGGATGAGGAGGATAGAGGGAGAACCCAGTGACAGAGGCACGTGCTCCTTATGACAGACAGTGGACATTATGTAGTTTGACATTATATAGTCAGCCTGCAAGCCATACTTAGGACAGATAGTCCAATTTTGTACCCCGATATTATTATGATATGTAATATGAAATGCATCGATATGATGGGATGCAATGTGTTATGATTTGTAGTTATTTTTCTATGTATGGATGACTTATGTACTTGTTTATGAACATGTATGGATGTATTTTTATGTATTTTTGATGTATTTATGAAATGAAGTGGATAAAATGCTTGATGTAATATGTGATGGAATGCAGATATACTAAACAATGAATGCAGGATACAGTATATGTGTTTGGATATCGGAGCACTAGACCGAACTGACTATCCGGACTGATGGAAGAAATGTTAGTAAGAAGAAATGAGACAGGGGAGAGTTAGAGACGAAGAAAAACTTGCTTTCAGTAATGCACTTTGTAGGTGAGAACCTTTATTTTTATGTAGCAAAATGGATGCGTAGCATCATGGCATTGAAGGCCAGAGCTGAAATGCAACCCTTTTTGCAAAAGACAGACACATCACAGACAAACGACAATCACAATAAAAAAAAGAAACAGACCATGAGCCATCCCGGTCACTCTAAATCACTCAGTGACATCATCGAGCAACATAGGAACATGATCGAAGCCAAAGATAAATCAATAAAAAGATAAGATACACAAATTCAAGCCAATCAGACAAACATCTTGATCTTCATTGTCAAAAGTTGAAAGTGCTGATAGGACAATCATGCTGTCTGGTTTCAGGAAATGCGGTACCCCATCTAAGACAGGACACAATCTGGTTTCGAGTATACCACACCCTGCATAAGACCCATGATAATAGGAACAAGGAAAATGATTTTGATACTGATATTCGATTGATATGACAATTGTGATCAGTTTGAATGTTTGGTTTTGATTGAAAAAGTTCATCTGTTTATGCATGATTTCTAAAGCACAGTGTTGGATTGTGTGTCATTGAATGTATACTCAGGGATCTGTCTATGCACAAAAAAGAGATCCTTTATTGACAAAATGCTTGTTTTTTGGATTTTAATGTGTTGAAATGTTTTTGTGTTCATTTTTTTCAGGACTTTTTATGATTTTTAGGGATTTTCATTTTTCAATTTTTAGATATTTTTTCAGGACGTTATTCAATTTTTTTGAGATTTTTTCAGGACATTTTTAAATGTTTTATGAGATTTTTTTCTTTCAGGACATTTTTCAATTTTTATGATCTTTCTTTAGTACATTTTTCAATTTTTTTATGAGATTTTGTCCAGGACATTTTTCAATTTTTAAGAGATTTTTTCAGGACATTTTTCGATTTTTTTGAGATTTTTTTCAGGACATTTTTCAACTTGTATGATCTTTTTCAGGACGTTTTGAATTTTTTATGATTTTGCCCCCAGTGTCTAGCAAGGCAAGGAATATGACTGGTGAATAAATAGGCTTGCTGAAATGATGGTGGATAGAGGGAAGACAAAGGCCTTTTATCATGGAGACAATGCGGATGCAATTTTCAAGGGCTATGGCGTGATGGGACAAGAGACTGGATATGACAATGTAAAGCAGTGACATGGCATGAGGGACATGTCAAGAGGTTTTGGAAACCATGTTTAAATTTTGTGTCCTTATGTCAGATCAAGATCAAAGAATGAAAAAGAGTGTATGGATAGTGATAAGATATGGATAGGATAAGCAAGACCAAGAATGGATAAGGGACATGGACTGAAGGTCAGGATTGGCTAAGGGACAGTGGCAGAAAGTTGCAATAAGCCAGGGAATATGGATGAAAGGTTGAAATAAGCAAATGGATAAAGACCAAAAGCTATGATGGACTAAAAGCTGCAAACAAGATGCGCGATGCTCATGAAGATCCTCAGCCTTGTCAAGATCAAAGGTGGAAAGGGAAACTGGACATGAGGGACAATAAGATAATGGACGAGTAATGACATGGTATGATAGGATAATGGAAGGGAAATAGGATATGAAGGAGGAAATCTGCCCCCAAGTGTAGTATGCAAGAAGTTCATAGATTACGCATGATGCCTGTTTGCCAGGTTTTCATCACGGTACTTGCCCAAGGTGCCTGTTTACCAGGTTTTCACCAGTGGACGAATTATTTTTGCTTTACTTTTTTTTTCTTTTTCTTTTTTCACTTTTTTTTTCAATTTGACTTTTTCAATAGAAGATGGACACATGACAGGGGATGGAAGAAGGACTCAAGCGTCTTTTTGTTTGGATAGTAGCCTTGAAATAAATGGATCATGACCTTTAAAAGTATGCTCAAAGACGTTGGTAGGATAAATACATGGAAAATAAGATGAAACTAAGGTGAAGATTTATGCAAAGGATTGAATCAAAGGGATCGAAGGATGGAAAATATGCATTGGATAATGGATAGGGTATTGGAAGAATTGGGCTTCACTGGATGGAAATGTTGGCAAGATCAACATTGGCAGACACCTTGAGGGGTGATGGATTGATGGAGGACAAATGTATTTTGGATATTGAGATTTTGACGAAGGAAAGGCTATAGATTTTGGGACATAAGGGCCCAAAACAGATGAAGAATGTGATGGAGGAATAGATTTGAGAGGTTTGGATGGAGGAATAGCAATTTTGGATGCCAAGTTGGATGTTTCTTCAGGCTTTTGTGCTTCAAGGAGCCGCTTAGGGATCCACATGGTTTTTGATTTTTCATGCTTTTGTGGTTCCTTGGAGTGCATTGCTTGCACAAGGGATTTAGGAACCCATATATATTTTGACTTTGCTTTATTTTGCTCAGTGGGCCTTTGTGGCCTTTTGGATATTTCTTTTTCTTTATAGATCATATTTTTCTTTGTTTTGACATGTCGATTATATTGGACATGTTGATCCTTGAATACATGTGGATTGCTAGACTTATGACTTTTATACTTGGCATCCAAATTGCTTGGAGGAGGGAATGAATGTCGGTGTGGATGGGAATGATATGGAGGCCTATGGGATGGATGGAAAGTTCTCCAAGATGTGTGCCTTTGTTGGTGTTGCATAGGAGATGGAGGGATATAGGGACCTAGAATGGATGGAAGTGATGATGGGGAAAGTGGACATTTGGATTTTGACTTTGAAGGGATACCAACGTCTTGAGAGTGAGTTGTGTAGACATGAACCTTAACATTTTCTTTCATATTGAGGAGTTCTTGCTCATGAAGGTCTACTCCTTTGCCTTTATGAATATCTTGACTTGTAGGATACTCTTTTCTTTGGGAAGAAGACGCGAGTCCATTATGAGGTGGATATGATATGAGAGAAATAATGAGATCTTGAAGTGGAACAGATTGGACCAAAGTGGAAGAACCCATTGTGCATGTCGAGGGTTCATTAACATCTTGCACTGACATGTTAGAATCATGAGGGGGATTAGGATCATGAGGGGGACTAGGATTGTGTTGTGGACATGGTTCAATGATAGGCTCTTCAAGAGATGGAATCGGAGAAATAATGGGATCATCAAAAGAAATGTGATCTTGGAGTGTATATGGAGCATTATGACAAGGAGATGGAGGAACAAGTGGATCTTGTGGAGGATCTGAAGGAATGATAGGGTCTTGTGTTTGAAATGAACTTGGAAGGATACTTTGATCTTGACAAGGAGGAAAATCATTGGATTCCTCTTTAAAGGTACTTTGCTCTTGACTTTCAATGGGATCATCAGAAAGGATGGAAGGGATATCTTGATCTTTCTTAGGAAGTGGAATGCCAATGGGATTTGAAAGGACATTGTGTTCATGAAATGGAAGGGGATCATTTGGGATTTGATGGACTGAGATATCTTGATCTTGCTCGGGGAATGGAGTGTCAATAGGACTTTGGATAGGATGGACAAGAATAGGGGAATCATCACGAGTTTCTGGGAAGATGAGATCCTGGTCAACAATTGGATGGGATGATAAGGTTTCGGGATCTTGATCTTGATCTGTTTTAAGACACATTTCTTCATGCTCTAAATTATCCTCTTGACATGAGGTTGGACTTTGGATATGCATGGAGGATTCTGACAAGGGATTAATGCTTTGGCATGAAGGAAATGCACTTTGAACATTTGTGATGGATTCTCGCAAGGAATCAATGCTTGAACATGAGGAAGAGGGACTTCGAATGGGGTCCTCTAGAATAGGTAATGGCAATAAAGTGCATGGTGGCATTGGGTCTTGTATTTCTGAAACATGACAAGGATGTGCATCATGAATTGGATTATCGTGGCAATCAATTATGGATAGCTCTTGGATAATTGCATCCTTGGGTGTATTGTTTGATGAGGATAATATGGAAGGTTCTTGTGAAACTTCTAGAGGTGTAGGGATAGATGCCACTGGAGAGTCAATTTGTTTGTGGGGAGATGAGGCATTGCTAGACATAGGTGTATTATTTTGATCTTCCTCAAAGAACTCACTTGGTAATTTCCTTAAGAGCATTGCAATAAAGCCACCTTTCTTTCGAGGTTTTGACATGGTTGTATCTGGAATTTGAACTTGTTTTTGGTTTGATGTCATGTTTTGATATTGGACTTGGTTCAATTGTTCCAACATGTTTGAAACTTGGCTTGGTGTGTGCTGCAACCTTTGTTTTTGAATGTTTGGTTGTTGTTGTTGACATTGATATGTTGATTGAACTTGTTGATATTCCACCATTGGTTGAACTATTTGTGGACATTGTATAGTTGGTTGGACATATTGTTGAAATTGAACCATTGGTTGTGTTGGTTGCATATGTTGGACAATTGGTTGAGCCATTGGTTGTATTGGTTGAAAATTGGATTGATAGTAAACACCTTCTTGTTCTTGTTGTGGAGGCACATAATGTTGAAATTGATGTTGTCTCTTTTCTTGAAATTGTTTCATCATCTCTATTTGGGAGAGGAGAGCTGGTATGTCTGATTGTTCAAGAAGAGATCTTACATCAATTGGCTCAACCTTTGGATTTCAACCTGGAAATTTTTGAAACACTTTGGACATTTGTGATCTATTCTTCTCAATGTTTTTCACTCTTTGTTCCAATATCTCTTCTTCTTGAGCTAGTTTCTCCTCTAGTTTTTGTATTTGGAGACTTGTTTCATCATAAAAAGTTTGATCGATATTGCCTTGTTGTTGGGTTGGATATAATTGTGATTGCATTGTCGGTTGATACGTCAAACTTTGTTGCATCATTGGTGCTTGGAACCTTGTTTCAATAGACATGTCACTATGCATTGTTTTATTTTTGGGATTTTTGATTTTAAAAGGATGATGTATGATATGCAACTAAATGCAACCTAAATAGATGAAAATGCAATCTATGGCAAGAATGCAACCTATGTTTTTGTTGTTTTTGAAGATTTTGACAAACTTTTGAATGCAAATCTAAAAGAGAGACCCTTAGGAAATTGGAATGATGTCTAGACCTCAAAGGACAAAAGGACCAAGTGACAAAAGGACAAATGACAAAGTCTCCCCTATATGCTTGGATACTAAGCTAGGTTTGACCAAATGACAATAATGACATGAAAAGAAAAGGTTTGATAAGGTCTAGACTTCCTAACAATGACTTAGGGTTTATTCAAAGATTTGGATTACTCAAGTATGACAAAAACTAGCTTTGGCACTATATGCAAAGGGACAATTACTATGCAAGGGACCCTAATATGATATGATAATGACCTAAACTTAATGAAGAGACCTAGGGTAAGCAAATGCAAATGTATGACAATGGTATTACTCTAATGCAAGAGGACACATGCAAATGGATGACTCTTATTGATATGTAAAGGAGTGTGACCTAGATGAAACTTAACCTTGGTACTTGACCATGAACTTTACAAAATGCAACCTAGGATGAACCTAAATGTAAGTGACATGAATGTTAAGACAAGATTTTGAAAAATGTTTGACAACCATGTTTGAAGGTGTTTTGAATTTGAACTTTGTTGAACTTTTGTTGGATGAATGTCTCTTGTGTTTAATCTTATGTTGGTTCAATTTGTTTTTGCTCTTTGAAATGGGATGCAATTCAACTTTTGACAAGCAAAGAATACAAGATATTGCAACTTAGACTCAAGACAATCATGCTCATTTCCACATTTCTTATGGTAGGCAAAGACATTAGGTACTTGAGAGGTAGACTCATTATGGGATTCAAGGAGAATACATAGATGCTTGACCCCACGGGCTCCCCTCCACGGCACTCACTTCTCAGGGTAGCCAAGCATCAGTCCCCATGGAAATCTCCCCATGGCGAACTTAGTATCTCTTCCAAGTATCCGAATTTGTCCTTCTCAAGCAACTAGAAGGGTTTTTGGCCTCTAAAAACAAGGTGTTTAGTAAGGATTTCTGTTAAGCATTACTCCTTGATGTCACGCAAGCGTGATTGAGACATTAAGCCCATCAAGATACCAAACAAATGTAGTCACGCAAGCACGATTTAGACCAAGAGGCCCTACTTAGATGTTGATATGAGAAAGAGTTCAAGGGTCATCACTTCCCAAGTAACTGCAATTCCCACGTAACACTTCCTTCAAAGCTTTCGCTCATCGGGTATTTTTTTATAGTGAGTTAGAATGCCAAGGAATTCTAGCCGTACTCACTTTGGGTCGTTCCCTTCTCACGATTATCACTTGCTTACAAAAGCAAAGTGGTCGGGAAGGCAGGCCCTCTAAAGGAGACACACAATCAAAGACACGAGCATGGTATCGAAGATCTGGATTTCTGATCACCCTAAGAAGGATGAGAGCATACTCTCCTACTCCAATGTCACACTCAACAATCAAAGCAAAAACATGTTCATTCCAACCTATTAAAAATCACTAGATGCCTAAAACATTAATGACAAACACCAAGTTTAGTTGTTTCTCCAAGGCAACCTGCAAAACCCAAGTTAGAAGTTTGATTTGTTGTCTTTGACTATCGATTCTGCATAACACATGTTAGTAGTTTGATTTATTGTCTTTGCCATGCATATGCCAAGATTCTGCACAGATAATTAGTACCAAAATCCAAAAAATAGAAAACAAAATGCAAAAACCAAACAAATTTTTTAAGCAAAACATTGCATTTTTGCCTTTGTTCTGGACTTTACACAGGTGCAGGATACCTTACACAAGCACAGAAGTCATGACACAAGCGCAAAAGTCATGACACAGGCGCAGAAGTCTTAACACAGGCGCAAAAGTCATGACACAGGCGCAGAATGTCCCAGAAAACCCTACACGACCCTGTTTTTTGGGTTTTTGGCCTGCAAATCAACTTGAAAGTACTCAAAAACACCATAAAGAGGTTAGATGGTTAGTGTTCACGTCGGGTTCACCAATTAATGTACGTTAGGAAATAGGAAATCATCACAAGCAATTCAAAATACTAATCTAGCTCAATCACAAAAGCTCATTGCAATGAATCTATCCTAAGCACACTCAATAGAGACATGAAATCAAAACATTCAAAATTAAAGACATATGCAAACCAATGGTAGATTTGAATGCTTCTCCATGCGGCTCCATTGTCCTTCTTTCTTCTCCAAATAGCCTTTTGTTGTGGATCTCACCTTCAAGTGCACAAACCTAATGTGAAAGCAAGATTGATATTGGCACAAGAATACTAGAAGAAGTGATTATTTCTCATTATCTGATTCTATGATTATGTGATTGCAAAAGTGATTACCAAATTAAGAATCAAGGGATTTGATTGAATAAATTCATCCAATTTATAGATAAATTGGAGAAATTACAAGATTAGCATGAAATTGATATTTAGGCAATTGATTTCAAAAATAGGAAAATTGAGTGGAAAGAAGAAGGTTATGACACCTTCTATGTCATGAATTATGACATATTGCCAATGCAATGGTTAGAGAACTAGAATCTTATGACATCTTGCTATGTCAAGAGTATGACGCATGAAGCACAAAAATAGGGAGCACTAAAGACAAATTAATTAGGTGGAAATTGATTTTGACAAATTAGAAAATAGGTGGAAATTAGGAAATTGATGCAAATTAGAAATTAGGTAAATTAATTAATAATTTTTCATTTATTAATTAATTCACAAAGAGGAATAATTAGCCAATTAAATAAACATTTAATTGTGACAAGAAGACTTAGGATAAATAAATAATTTATTAATCCTAGAGGAAGAAATGACAAACAAGGTTAAATGATTAAATCACAAAACCTTGGAAGATGAATTAGAAATGCAAGGATGACAATTAGGTCTTGATGAAAGATAATTGATATTGATTTGATCATGATTTTGAATTAATAAATGATTTGATTGATAAATGCACTGAGGAAAAATGACAAATTGATCCAAATTGACATGATTGAAGAGGACAAGGATCGATGACAAATCGATCGTAAAACGACGAGATTGACAAGTTGATAAGAGATTGACAAGATCGACCAAAATCATGATTACAGATTGTTATTGACAAGACCAAATTCGAAAGTGAGACAAATGAAGAATGCAGAAGAAAGACTTGATGCTCGCAAATGATAAAGACCAAGTGCATGACATAGGAGAAATGTTAATGCTATGCAAAAACCTAAAATGAGGCAATGCGCAAATGTTAAAGTATGACCCTGAAAGCGTTGACCATTTTTAGGTGTCTACAAGTTTATCAGTTAATTATAGTACCAATAAAGATTAATGCATGAAATGGAAAGACAATAACATCCACAACACATAACACCAATATTTGTATGTGGAAACCCTGTAAGGGGAAAAAACACGGTGGGAAACCTTACCCACAATCAGATGATACTACTACAGATAGTATGTGTATACAAATGGGGTCTGCACATGCAAAAAGGCCAAGCACCTAGAGCTCACTGCTCAAACATAAATAGGAGTCACACTGACTACAATTGGATGGTTAAATCCAATAATGATGTACTGCTCAAAATAGCATCTTCATATGCTGGATTCAGTACCAGTGTAGTTCTGATTACCTTCACAAAAACTTTGCTTCACCTTCAAATGATGTCTGCATGTATAGCTCTACTTACTCTCACATATACCTTCTTACAATTCCCTTTCCTAATCACATATCGATCTTACAAATAAGATCTTATATATATACCATAACCTAAGACCAATTTTAGTAGGTCGGCTCTAAAAGATTTTACAATAAAAAAATTACAAGTAAATCAATAACTGATGCAACATCTGATTCAACATGTCATCTTAATGCATTTACAATAACAACAAAATCATCTCCAAAGCGTGTCGTGCTGATCTGGAATAGATAAGCCTGCCTATGCTTATTCTGGACCCATTTGTCAGTAACAACAAATATGCAAATACCAATATCCAAGACAAAGTGTCCAAATGATGTCTTCAACATAACCAAATGTTTTCCATGTCATTCCAAGTGCTGATGAACAATATATCCTGCCGGTGTACCAGATACTGGTGACTGTGCATAAAGTCACTTGCTTGCCGATGAACATTGCCAATTCTCCAAAGTGCCAGAGTTGATAAGTGTTAAAGGTATTGACATCAATGACAAAACCATATCAACATAACCAAAATACCAACAATCTCCCCCTTTCACATTGATGGCAACACAAGATGGAAAAACCATCAAAGTGCCAAAACAGAAATGCCAAATACCAAAAAATAACAATCTCCCAAAAGAGATCATAACCAAAAATCAAAATTCAGATACAGAGAGTAATCAATCTCTCCCAAAGTAACAATCTCTCCCCCTGAGAGTAACATGTGTTTTCCTTGTGTTTTTCCATATCAATCTCTCCCCCTTTGACATCAAATGCCAAAGCCAATACAAAAGCCAAGTTCAAAATACAGAATACCAACCAATTCGGTATGCCAACTACTCCCCCTGAGAAGTAGCTCTCCTCATCAAAAGCCGGAGTAAAAAATTTCTCTATTAATTCTATCGGTTGATGGAAAACATCAACTGTCTAAGTCTCTACCGGTGGGGGTATGACCCCAAACTGATCTCTGAGATATTCAAAAGTCTCCTTAGGCAAAGGCTTAGTGAAAATATCTACAATCTACTCTTTAGTATTCACATAAACAAGTTTTACTTCTTTTGCTTCAAGATTCTCTTTAAGAAAATACTGTTTGATAGAAACATGTTTAGTTTTAGAATGTAGTACCAAATTCTTAGATATATCAATTATCATAGTGTTATCACAATAGATAGTTATAGGTTCCTTGCATTTTTCTTTATGTCCTTCAACAATTGCTTAATCCATAATACCTGTGTACAGTTAGTTGCTGCTGCAAAATATTCTGATTCTGATGTTGATAAAGATGTGCAACTTTGTTTCTTACTCAACCAAGAAATCAATCTACTTCCAAGAAAAAATGCTCCGCCGATGGTGCTTTTTCTGTCATCCACATCTCCTACCCAATTTGCATCTATGTATGCACATAATTCAAAGTTTTCATCTCTAGGATACCATAAACCAAGATTTGTAGTGCCTTGTAAGTAGCGAAAAATCCTTTTTACTATTGATTCATGTTTTTCTCTAGGATTACTCTGAAATCTTGAAATAATACATACTACATTCATAATATCAGGGCTTGTTTGTGTCAAATACAGTAGGCCTCCTATCATAGATTTGTACCTAGTCGGATTAACAGGTGTAGATTCATCCCTTAGTGATAATTTGTCATTTATAGTCATAGGTGTGCTTACCGGTTTAGAGTTCTCCATCCCAAATTTCTTTAGTAACTCCTTTAAGTAATTGGATTGACTCAAGAATATACCTTTATCAGTTTGTGAATTCTGCAATCCTAATTTTTTTTTTATCTCTCCAATCATAGGCATTTCAAATTCATGTTGCATTTCAATAAAAAAGTCTTTACATAATCCATCTTCTCCTCCAAAGATTATATCATCAAAAAACTACTTCTATAACCAAGATGTCATCATTATTCCCTTTATAGTATAAGTTTTTGTTAGCATTACCTTTAGAAAAACCAATCTTCAAAAGATATTTATCCAATCTAGCATACCAAGCTCTTGGAGCTTGCTTCAACCCATACAAAGCTTTCCTTAACCTACAAACCATATCTTTGTATCTGTTAAAGAAAATCCATCAGGTTGCTCAATGTAAACTTCTTCTTCAAGATCTCCATTCAAAAATGCACATCTAATATCCATTTGATATAATTTATAGTTCTTGTGTGCTGCAATAGCCAAGAATAATATGACTGCCTCAATTCTAGCTACCGGTGCAAAGGTTTCATTATAATGAATTCCTTCTTTATGAGAATATCCCTTACACACTAGTCTTGCTTTATGTCTGATTACCTTACCATCTTCATTAAGTTTGTTTCTGAATACCCATTTTGTTCCAATTACATTTTTGTCTTTAGGCCGGGGAACTAATGTCCATGTGTTATTCTTCTCAATTTGTTCTAGTTCCTCTTCCATTGCTTTAATCCAGTGTTTATCTTCACATGCCTCATTAATTGATGATGGTTCAATTTCAGAAATAAGACATACCTCTTCATTTTTCAGTCTTCCTCTTGTCATAACTCCTTGATACTTGTTCCCAATTATCTGATTTTCAGAGTGGTACAGTCTTACATACCGAAGTGTCTTTGTTTACTGTTGTTCCTCAGTTATAGTGGAATTTTCAGATGATACCGGTGTAACTGGATCTTCATTCTATACCAGTGGGTTTAATGTAGGTTCATTTATCAATATCTCTGTTGCCGGTTCGGAGTCTATATACCTTGAAGTTCCTCTAAACTGTTCATCAATCTTCACATTTGTACTCTCAACAATTTTCTGCAATCTCTTGTTAAAACATCTATATGCTTTGCTCTTAGATGAATAATCAAGAAAAATTCCTTCATCACTTCTAGGATCAAATTTGCCAATATACTCATCTCTTCTAATATAGCATTTACTTTCAAATATTCTGAAATATTTAAGAGTAGGAGTAATACCGAACCATAGTTCATGAGGGGTCTTACCGGTTTCACCTTTGATGTGAACTTTGTTGAATGTATAGACCGTTGTGCTTACTGCCTCTCTCCAATATACATGTGGTAGATTTGCTTCAGATAACATACATTTAGCTGCATCCAAGATAGTTCTATTTTTCCTTTCTACGACTCCATTCTGTTGTGGTGTCTGGGGTGCTGATACTTATCTTCTGATTCTATTCACTTCACAGAATGTATTAAATTCCTTAGATGTGAATTCACCTCCTTGATCTGATCTCAGACATTTGATTTTCTTACCGGTTTCATTTT
Source organism: Cryptomeria japonica (assembly GCF_030272615.1). Classification (NCBI taxonomy): domain Eukaryota; kingdom Viridiplantae; phylum Streptophyta; class Pinopsida; order Cupressales; family Cupressaceae; genus Cryptomeria; species Cryptomeria japonica. Next base: position 438,408,012 of record NC_081407.1, on the reverse strand, counting down.
CTACCATTGCTTTGAATAGTTTGAACTTCCCAAGTGCTTCTGATTTTTCTCTGAGAAAAGTAACCCAACACATTCTAGAATAGTCATCAATGATTAGCATGAAATATCTATCACCTTGTAAGCTTTTAGTTCTAGCTGGACCGTATAAATCAGTGTGAATTGAGTCAAGAGCATTATTGGATTTTTTTGGAATACTTTTAAAAGATGCTCTAACTTGTTTTCCAAATTGACATTCTTTACATACCAGATTGTGAGGTTTAACAATCTTAGGTAAGTCTCTAACTACCTTAGTAGTACTGATTTTTACCATGCAATCAAAATTTACATGACAGAGTCTCTTATGCCATAGCCAACTTTCATCAATATGTGCAATCAAGCATGTCTTTTCACTGTTATTCAAATGAAAGATATTACCTCTAGTTTGATTACCGGTTGCAATTTCCAAACCAGTTTTGTTCATAATTTTGCATTTTCCATTCTTGAATTGTAACTGAAATCCTTTCTCAACTAATTGAGCAACACTCAAAATATTATGCTTTAAATCTTGTACATAGTAAACATTGTTAGTATTATGCTTACCATCTAGAGAAATAGTACCTTTTCCTATGATCAAACAAGCTTTATCATCTCCAAATCTTACCAGACCTCCATTATATTCCTAAAAGTTCAAGAATTTACCTTTATCACCAGTCATATGATGTGAACAGCCCGAATCAATGATCCATTCATCCTGTACTTCAACTTTAGCTGCCAGGGCCTGCTCTACTGGTTGAACAGTAGGTGTCGGTTGATCTTCTGTTATAGCAACAAAGACCCATCCATTGTCTACCAGATCCTCATCAGAATCATCAGTGACTCCTTCATCAGCAATATAACAAGATTTATCTTTATTCTTCTTAAATCTGTATCTTTGATATTCAGGGTTAGGCTTGTATGTTCTTCTAGCTTCTTTTCTTAGTATAGCATGTCTATCAGGGCATCTTGAAGCCATATGACCAATCTTATTACAGTTAAAATATTTAAAGGGTGCTTTACCTTCATACTTACTTCCAACTGGACCTTTAGGCATTTTCCTTGCAAATAGTGCTTCAAGTTCTTCAAGTTCTTCATTTTCTCTCCTACTTTCTTCAAGTTCTCTTGCATAAAAGGCTTTCCAATCAGATTTGTCAAAAGATGGTGCAGATGATGTTGATGCCTTAAAATCTAAATCTCTCTTTATAGTAGCAACAAGACCAAATTCCTCAATTTCAAAAGCTGAAAGTTTTCTAATCAATGTATACCTAGTTACTGATGTATTAGGCATTGTTCTCAACTCATTTATAGCAGTAACTTTCATTTTATATGCTGGTGGCAATCCTCTTAAATTTTTTGAAACAATTTCATCTTCACTTAAGGTTCCTCCACAACTTTTAATACCAACAACCGCAATGTCTAACTCTTCACCGATCATCCATACCGGTTGTCTAATGATCACTCTGTTCTTGTTTACCGGTTTGACTGCAACTTAGCAGTTTTGTTGTCTGCCAAATTCCACTACCAGTTGGTGTAAATGACTTAGATGATTAACAAAACATGGTTTCCATCAATGATAACACAAATAAATTTATCATACAAGCTATTACAACTCTATCATCATCATCAAGCCAACAATCTCCCCCTTTGGCATTGATGGCAACACTTATGAAAAAACTTGTTTAAGTCTCACATTACAAAAATTATGACTCAACTCAAATACAAAACTCCCCCTTAGCAAGTACATGCTATTATAAAATTTTGACTAACTTATACTACTCCCCCTTTGACAACAATGGCAAAGGTAAGTAAATACATTTGAAACAAATGAATACAATACATCAAAATTTGCATTACCAAATATAAGAGTTCAAAAATTTACAATATTACATCTTGAGAAAAACATAAGCAAAATTAGTCTTCAATACCTTCAAATCATTCTCGCATGTCTCCAAAAGAGTAGATGTAATCTCAATGTGTCATCTGATCTAGTTTGCAAATTCTTCCATAGCATCAAGTGTACTCATCTCTGGTGTAGCCAAAATTTCCTTTGTCTCCTTATATCCTCTCTGCAAAATTTGTAACTTAGAGACTAGGTTATTCTATAAATCCTGCAATGATGGAGTCCTCTATACCTATTTAGCTTCATATGCTTTAAGCTTTTATTGTATACATATAACTGATCTACCAAAAATGGCCACTGAATCATTTAAGGAGTCAAATGATTCACTCAAAACTTTCAGCTCTTGTTGCTTTGCCTCCTTCTTCTTATCAATATCATCAACAAACAATGAGAAGTTGCAAATAGTAGACTGAATTTAACCTTCGGTCTGTAATGCTTCCTTGATCTGGTCCATGTTAATAGTAAGACCTACTCTGTCTCTATCAATAGACTTGATCAATGTTTCATTCCTTCTCTTCTCATATTCTTTCTCAACATTATATATAGCAGCCTCTCCAATGCTCTTCATTTGCTGCCCTACAGATGTGACCAAGTGGTCCAGTTTCTCAATAGGGGTTGTAAGACTATCAGTGTCAATCTCCTATAATAGACTTGAAAATATCTCAATAGAAGTCTGTATATTTTGTGCTTCTCTCCTTTGTGCTCTTAACATAATTTGTGCATTCACTTCTGCCTTTTTTTCATCTTTATCTTTATCAGTGGGAATCACTAGTTCTTCTACTATGATAGTAGAAACATTAGGCACTAATGTAGCACCACCTTCCAGTTCTTTCTCCATTTGAATATCTCATCAATCTCAAATACATTTGGTTGTTTACCTCCAATTACTGGTGCTTTAGGAATATCTTATTCATCAGATGATTCAATCTATTCCGGCTCCTCTTTCTCCAGTCCTAAAAACTTCTTCAAAATTTTGTTAGTCTCAGCTTGAACCAACTGGGATTCTCCAACAAGTAATCTTGTTAACCTCTTCTTGGTCCAGAATAATGGTTTTGAATTTGACATAATTTCCTGCATTTCTTCCTTAGATGTCTCTGGTTGCAAATGCATCAGTACATACTCAATTATTTCTTTGTCCTGCCTAATAACAATCTGCCATCTTGCTTCTAGTTTATTATACAAAGAATAAGGTATTTGACCATGTAACTCAATTAATTCTTTGCCATAATAATTCATGTACCCAACAACTAAATATTCAATCTGTTTATGCTCTTCCTCATCAAAATGATTATAATTATTATGTACACCAACCAATATACCATAATTCCTTACGTTCTCCAACAATTTTACAAGTATAGTGACTTTAGTTACCTATGGTTTAACTGTTTTAATAGTAGGTGCACCAACCACTTTAGATTTCTTGCCACTTGCCCTTAGCTCCTTCTTTCCTCCTTCAAATTTTGTTTCCTCTGTTGTAGCTTTAGAAAATCTTTGGGCTTGATATTTCTTCCTCTTACCAGTAGCTTTAGGTGCTTCTAGTACAATATCCTTAGCTTTTCTTCTGATTTCTATTTTTGGAGAAAGATGGGGCTTCTCCTTTACAACTATACTCCTAGTTTGTCTACCTATAGGTGCACTAGAGGTTCCTGCCTTTGTAGCTTGAAATATGGTTATATCTTTAGCAATCATTTCTTTTGTAAAGCCTTGTTCTATTGCAAATTTCTCAACTTCTTTTCTGACCTTCTTGGCTATTACTGGTTTAGCTAATTCAACATGTACCTCTATTGATTTCTCTTTAAATGTTTCAAACCTAGATACATTAGGATCTACTAGTGTAGATAGAAGGTGATCGACATAAACAATCAAGATATCCTCTCCTACCTCATACCCCATAGGTATGACCCGTGAAGTCCTTGGGTCTGCAGCCTCCATCTGACATGTATTGGTATCAGCCATAAAGCAAATAGAATCTTCATACCTCTTCACAACATGCGTCGGTATCCTTTATCTATCATGCATTCTTTTCTAGAAATCTTTGAAATATCCCCAGATTGTCTTTGTGAAATCATTTCCAAGCATCTTGATACTGTTCTTTATTTCCAACATTGTCGGTGTATCATCAGACCATTGAATATAACCTATACCGGGAAAGAAGTTCTGAAAATAGAAAAACAAACCAATGATCAACTGACCAAATTTAAATTTTTGTCGCTTGTCCTTCTTGATTGATTCAAGAATCAACACCAATTGTGTTCTCAATGCTTCAGCAAGATCATAATCAACATTCTCCTTCAACATCCAGTAAGCTGTGTGGATAGCAGCTCCGGGAATGCTTTTCATCCAGCTCAAACGATAAACTCTATAACCGATGACCATAGATGCAAACTTCACTGTTGGATCATCAATGTCATTCACAGTCATTGCATGACCATCCCATTTAGATTTAGTCAATTGAGTAACATCATCCTTTGGGATTGTTCTTAACACGAACTTCACTGGTTGCCCATAATCCGGTGACAGCATGGGTGGCTTCCTTTGTGATCTTATGTGGTCTATCTAACCACATAAATTGATCATGAATCCTGCTCAAAATAAATCTGATATGGTCTTCTTCAAAATCATTAAGAAAGTTCAAAGCATGATGAAAACCTTTATTAGTAACCCTTCTGAATTGATCCTTTATCACACCTTGTTCATCACATAGTGTCTGGTAATTACTAAAGATTGTAAAAGTTCCCAAATCCTCCATATTATAATGAATGTAAGATCGGATATCTTCAGTATGAAAAACACCATAGGGAATGCTTGATAGGGCTCCAGCTGGATCTGTCTCCATTGACTTATGAGGATACCTCTTGAATTTCAGTCGAGGCCTTTTAGTAACATCAACAATGTGTGGTGTATCCATTGTGAAAACTCAAACACAGAATTAGATTCATAGATAAATACCTTTCAACTTCCTTGTAGCTATGGTTTCCGGTCTAAATGCACTTTCACCAGTTCACTTCTTCTCAAATCTTCACAATCAGTTATCAAATTCGCCAAAAAAATAATCAAATGCTCTTCTATGTTTCTGCCACTCTCCAAAAATGCTCTAAAAAATTCTAAGTGAGAAATGAAAGTTGTAAAACACCTTTTTATTCAACTGAATTTAATGCGGTATTGGTTGAACTTACCCGAATCATCGTTCAACCCTAAAAATTGTTACCAGTTCATAAATCACATTCAATCTACTGGTAATAACTCAAAATAACTTCATGACATCATAATGTATCACAACATGAAGATTTGACTTACCGCACATCATTTAGGGGGTCCAGAAATGGATCTGACAATATGCTCCCCCTAAGCTTCATACATAGCTTAGTTTTCCGGCGAGGGATTCTCCACACTAGGTGAAGAATTGGAGTCTTCTAATGGTTTCTCCTCACTTTTCTTCTTCCATATCTTATTCATCTCACTTCTGGTTTCTTCCACATCTACCTTCTTCTTTCCTTTTCGGTCAACAGACTGCTTAACTGGTTGGTTCATTATAGCTCTACAAAACATTGCAATGTGTCTCAATTTGTGACAATGGAAACATGCCATTCCAGATGCTCTCTAGGGTCCAACATTGCCTCTACCAGTTCTTCTTCAGCAATTCATAGCAACATGTCTATAGTTGTGATAGATTGAGCATTTCACATTCCATCTATTCTCCATTTCATAAGGACTAGACCGGTTCACATAAGGTCTCTACCAAGTAAGGTTTCTCTGGTCATTGTAATATCTCTACCATTCACCATTAGACCTCAGATTCATGTAAGATCTCTGATTGTTTACTCTTGACCTGCACTCAACAACTCTATGCCCATACTTGTTGCAATTGAAGCAATATCCATTAAAAGTACTAGGCTTAAAACCTTCATATGCATTAGGTCTATAATGGATCGGACTCTTTCATGGGTGAACTCTCAAAAATACCCTATCACCAATAAAAAACTGCCTGTCCACTCGATGAGCATCCGCATATTTCTTCTGTCTATCCTGAGCGGCCAACAAATGCTCTCTAATGCGAGCCACCTGCTCCTCCATATCCTGCAACATCTCTGATCCAATACGCACTCTATCCTCTAAATGATCCCAACTCAAGGGCATGTGACATGGTCTACCATATAACACCTGATAAGGAGACATACCAATAGAGCTATGGTAACCATTATTGTACACAAACTCAACCAAATAGAGATAATCCTCCCAATGAGACTGTTGATCCATCACGTACATTCTCAACATATCCTCCAAAACCTGGTTCACCCTCTCTGTCTGTCCATCTATCTTGGGATGATAAGTTGAACTAAATTTCAACTGCGTACCCAAGTCATGCTAAAGAGCTATCCAAAATGCTGATGTGAACACTGGATCATGATCTGATATGATCCGCCGAGGAATACCATGCAACCTCACAACTCCCTCCAAGAAAACTCGAGCTACTGTCGTTGCTATATACAAAGACCTAATCGGAGAAAAGTGCACTACTTTGGTCAATCTGTCTACAGTGACCATAATAGCATCATGACAACATGAAGACATGGTCAATCCAACTATAAAATCCATAGATATAATATCCCATTTCCATCCTGGAACCAAATGTGTCTGTAGTAATCCTGCGGGATGCTGATGCTCTGCCTTCACTCGCTGACACTCTAGGCAACATGCCACAAAATCTGCAATATATCTCCTCATACCAGACCAATGATATATTTGTCTCAAATCCGTGTGCATCTTCTTGATACCTGGATGTGCCCAGTAAGGCGCATGATGTGCCTCTGACACGATAAAATCTCGAAGACCATCTGATAGTGGAACATAAATGCATCCAAAATGCCTAAGAAGTCCATCTAATTCTACTGAGTAACCTGCATATCTTCCCTCAAGAGCTCTACCTGCAGTAACCTCTGCAATAATCTCCTGATACCATACATCTAAAGAAAGCGCACTAAGAATATGGCTCCTCAAATCCACACTAAGAGACATTGCTGAAATTTCATGCCTCCTGCGACTCAATGCATCTACTACCACATTCTACTTACCCTGAATATATCTCACCTCAAATTCATCCTCGCACGAGAACTCAATCCAACATCTCTGCCTAGCATTCAAATTCGGCTGCATGAAGATATACTGCAAATTGCGGTGATCACTATACAACTTGAATCTATGTCCAAGAAGGAAGTGCCTCCATCTAACCAAAGCATGCACCACTGCTGCTAACTCAAGAGCATGGGTGGAATAATTCTGCTCATGATTCTTAAGTTTACGTGACTCACATGCAATCACACGACCATCCTGCACCAATACTGCTCCTAGACCCTCCAAAGAAGCATCCATGCACACCACAAAATTTCCCAAAGGATCTGGTACTGCTAAAATAGGTGCACTGGTCAAACACTCCTTAAGGATCTGAAATGCTATCTTGCATTGTTCTGTCCAAACAAACTTCTTCCCTTTTCTCTGAAGAGAAGTGATAGGATGAGCTATCCTGGAGAAATCTTGAACATATCTGCGATAATATCTTGCTAAACCCATGAAACCACTTACCTCTCCCACATTAGTGGGTGCTGGCCAATCGACAATCACCTGAATCTTTGAGGGATCAACTGCAGTACCCTCTCCAGAAATCACATGGCCAAGATATCTCACCTCTATCTGGAAGAAATCACACTTCGCCAAATTGGCGTATAGTTGATTCTCCCTAGGACATTGGAAAACCTGCCTCACTTGATCCTCATGCTCCTCAACCGATCTCGAATAAATCAAAATATCATCCAGAAATACTAATACAAATATGTCCAAATACAACCTGAATACACCATTCATCAAGCTCATGAAAACTGAAGGTGCATTCATGAGACCAAAAGGTAATACTATGAACTCATAATGACCATATCTAGTGCAAAAAGTTGTGCGATGAATGTCCACCTCCTGAATCCTCAACTGGTGATACCTAGACTTAAGGTCAATCTTAGAGAAGATTTAAGCATCCTTAATCTGGTCCAATAAATCATCTATCCGAGGCAAGGGATATTGGTTCTTCACCATCGCCTTATTAAGCTGTCTGTAATCAATGCATAATCGAAGAGATCCATCCTTCTTCTTCAGAAATAGCACAGGTGCACCCCAAGGAGACAAACTTGGATGAATAAACCCCTTCGCCAACAACTCCTCCAACTAAACCCTCAACTCATTCAACTCATGTGTGGTCATCCAATAGAGAGCTTTAGAAATAGGCTCAGCTCATGGCATCAAATCAATCTTGAAATTTATATCTCACCGAGGGGGCATATCTGGAATCTCACTAGGAAAAACATCTGCACACTCTTGAAGAATGGGATGCTACTACAATAAATCCTCTGAGCTAACTCCCTCATCCACATACTTCACTCTAACTGCAAACAACTGGTAACCCTTACGTGCACACCTCTTCATCTGCATAGCAGAAATCATGCAAAGAGAGATAGGTCTCTGAATACCTAAAATCTCCACACTCTTCCCACTATCATCCATCCACTGCACTCTCTTACCTCTACAATCTATCTATACTTGGTGAGTTCCAAGACAATCCATACCAAGAACCACATCATAAGATCCCAAAGACATAACATGAAGGTCCACATAAGTCCGGCAATCTCCTAAAACTAAAGGACAATTGAGCACAAGGGAATCCACTACCACTTTGGACCCCGTAGCTAACTCTACCTACCACCTATCGTCCTGCTTTGCCATAGCAAGCCTGCATCACTCTACTAGAAAAGGAGAAATAAAAGAGTCTGACGCTCCAGAATCAAATAACACTAAACAAGAGATACCACCTATCACACCTGATGTCTCTACAATGGTGGCTTGATGCTTAGCCTGACAGTTATCAACTGCCGCAAAAACTGTAGGCTCAGAAGTAGTTGGCTTCTACTACCCTGACATCTAAGAAGTACGCTGAGGACAATGAATGACAATGTGACCTAGATGTCCACATGGAAAGCAATCTCTCCTGATGAACACTCTGCTACCTAGTGTTGTACTTGACTTTTGAACACTGCCTGTACTGGAAGCTGGCTACAAACTATGCGCTTGCTGAGAAGGAGTAGGTCTCCTATCACGCTGACGATTGTCACTCCTATCAACCTGAAATCTGGCACCTCGAGCAAAGCTCTATCCCTGAGAAAACCTCTTCTTAAACCCCTAACCACTACGAAAAGTAGAAGGATGGCTCCTAGCATACCCTACAGACTGTTGTTGTGGTCCTCTCACTGTAGATCCTATAATAGGTGCACTAACTATCTGTACTCCAATTGCTCCTCCCGATGCTAATGAAAGATTCTCCTCTACTAGTCTCGCCTTCTCCACAATTGCCTCTAAGGTCTTAGGTCTATACATCCGAACCTCTCCACCAATACGATCATTAAGACCTCTCACAAAGTGTTGAATCAACATCGGCTCATCATTTGCATATCCTGCATATTGTCTAAGCTCAAAGAATCTACGCTCATGCTGCTCCACAATCATCCTCTACTGTCTCAAATCATGGAACTCATTGGCCTTCCTCTGCCTCCAATGATCTGAAATAAATCTAGCATGAAACCACTCGAAGAATAACTCCCATGATATCGTTGCTATGTCCAGATGCAACTTCTATTCTTCCATGTGCCACCATCTCATCGCAAAATCATGAAGATGCAAAATCGCACATCTTGCCTTGGTGTTACTGCTACACTGGTGAATAGCAAAACACCTACCTAAGTCCAATAACCATGTCTCTACCTCTATGCCACTGCCTAAGCCATCAAAAGTAGGAGGATGAGTCCTATTCAAATCTCTGATGTGACTAGCTACAAACGCATCCTGATCCACCTCAATTCTTCTCCTAGGAGAATGTGAATGCTCTCTCTCCCGATGCTCCGAATGACGATATCCCTCCTGCTACGTCTCCTCCTATCTCGGTCCTAGGCAACTAAGAAGCTCCTGAAGCATGTTCACCAACTATGGAATTAGATCATCTCTAGGCTGCTCCTACTCCTGTTCCTCATGGTGTGACTCTTCAGAAACCTCAGGACGAGGGTTCCTATGAGTACCCATGCGACCAGCATGATGAGGATCTCTACCCCTAACAGGCATTTTATCTAAGAAAATGCAAAGGAAACTATAAGATAAACATCTAAGGGAACTATAACAAGGAAAAATAAATAGCAGGGATAAAACCATTGGGTTACCCCATGCCAAATGCTAAATTCACAATGGGCTCAATCGAAACCAGAGTACCCACTGTTGAACTTGGCTCTGATACCAAGTTGTAATGCCCGCCAAAATACCCTAAAAAAACTAAACAATAATATACAAATGGAGATAATTTTTTTCTTAATTAACATCTAATAACAACTAACGCAACATAATACATCTCCATCTATTTACATTTATTAACCAAATAACCAATATGAACATACATCATTGTTCATTTCATAAATTAACACAAGCGAAAATAACACAACATCAATAATCTTTCTCTAGGGTACTTTAACATCATTACTTAATTCATTTCCACAATAACATACTACACACACGATAGGTATATTTCACCTTCATTAATGCATTATATTCTAATTCTTTAACAATGAGATATGAAACCTACAACATTACTTATTCCTCATGATATGCATAATTTCCTTTCTACCAATGCATCTATGTGAATCATTTCTATTTACTAGATCCAATTAACCTCTTCTAACATATTCACTTATTAATCCACGAATACTCCATTTTCAAGATTATTTAACATTCTAACTAGCATCTAAACATTGCATGAAATAATACATCTAATCCATAATGCAATTCCATTCTATTCCAACTATAATTCACTTTATTTCCATGATTCATAAAATCACATCTCTACAATAGTACAAATATAATATCTCTAAATTCCAATTTCCAATTACAATTCATCTTACAAATATAAGTACATTAAATACATCATAAGCATAGCTCTTTCTACTACAAGAATCCATCTACTATATAAAAGAATGTTACATCTCATACATTCCATCTTATTCATTACATAAATCTACTACAAGGTACATCCATAGTACATCATGAAGAAGAATCCGCATCCATGCAAGAAGAATCCAAGAGAACATCCCAATGGCTAAAAAGCACCAACCTCCTGACCATGTGGAACCAAAGGAACCACCCCCCATCCTAGGAGATGACACAAGGTCCAAACACATACTCTAAACCTAAGCTGGCACCTATAACCAAGGAGACTAACCACACAAGGACTCTCAAGCAAGAACTCACACATACAATAAGAATGAACTCCCAGAGGCATAAAATCATCAAGACATAAATGCATCCAATAAGCATAAGCATAATCATAAATCATAAAGGGGAAACACATGTAGGAATGGAGTGTCATCACATGTCATCCTCATAACATAATAACATAATAACACAAGGCACTAGCCTGATGGACATGTGGAGCCATCTCAACCTATGAGAGACTAAGGGAGATTAGCTTACCATCTTCATGGCCTTCTCATGCTTATCCTAAAACATCCTCCCTAGGACTAAGTCATGAGGCACAAATCAATTTATCATCTTATTAATTAATCTAACTACCCAACCCATCAATTATTAGGTTATCACTTATTTACAAATCACAGAAAACTCCAATGTGCCCTGGTGGTCTAGACTTCATGCATCCTTACAAGGAACCTCATGCAAGCCTAGGTCTTGTGACCCCGGTCATCACAAGGAAGCACACTCCTCCTAACATGGCCCAACAATAAATCACAAGAGGCTCTACCAACATAATTACATGAAAATAATACTCAAAGTAGCTAACAATTTTCATATATACCCTTACAAAATGAATAGGGCTACAACAACATATACAACATCAATACAAAAAAATGAGCCTCTTGGATAGCAATAACAAAGGCATTTCAAGCCATCAAATGCTGCCATCAAATAAAGAATAATATCACAACAAGGCCTACTCACTTGTTGGTCCAAAACAACATAAAAAATATCTCAATCATCCATGGCCAATCCACATGGAAGAGAGTCTAAAATACCCACAATAGTATTGTAAAGCGGAAAAAATCGAACCCTAGTTGTTCTCCCCTCCCCAACTCCGAGGGGAGAGAAGGGAGGTCACTAGGGTTGATGGTTTTCACTTAGGAGGGAATTTACATTCAAAAGAGAGGTTGAAACCCACAAGATGCAATCCCACACAATGCAAGATTGGATTCTAAATGAGTTTCAAGGGTTAAGACATCAAAGATACCCTCTTTTGTAAAGAATGTAGATAGAAAGATTGAACTAGGAATGCATGTAAAGTAGGAAATATTCGCTTATAAACAGAGATAGGGATATGGGATGAAGCTGTGGACCTAGAATTAGCAGTAAAATGTCGAGACGGTGTTGTTCTGCAAATTTGAGTGAAATTTGGCAGGACGATGGCGCCCGGCGTGCAGACGGTCCTCCAAAAAATCCGCAAAACGAAGGGGGATCTGATCGTCTCTGCACAAGGATTCCAGATCTTCAATTACAGCCGCATACCTGCAACCTACACATAGAAAAGAGAGGATGATTGGGGGATTAGGGATGAGGGGTTTGCCTTTAGGTCAAACCCCGGTTTTGGAATTAACCAAGAAATGAGAATGTTGTAAATGTAAATGTTTGTAATGTAAACAAGTATTGATACCTTGTTGTAAGAATGTTTGTATTCTTACATGCGAAGGTGTAATGTATGTAGTATGTTGTGTGTTGTATGTGATCTCCTCTTCAATGGTTGAACCCTTGTCTTGAATGCAACACCTAGCCTTGAATGGAGACTTAGAATGCTCAATTGTTTGAAGGAATACTTGAATGCTTGAATGTTTGAATGTTTGAATATTGCTTCCGCGTCTTTGCACATATGTGTCCTCCTCCCTTTTTGAGAGAGGAAATGTAGTTTATATACTTGTCAATTAGGGTTGATAGACTTATTTTTCTGACCTTAGGCCGACCAGGAAACAATATTTCCCAAATTGCAAACTTAAAGACCCGATGCCCAAAAGAGACCGGGCCCAAAATAGGGCCAGGGACCAAGGCGCTGGGCGCCATGGTCCTGGGGGACCAAGGCGCTGGGTGCCATGGTCTTGAAGGACTAGGGCACTGGGTGCCATGGTCCCACCTCTGGGGACAACAGGGTGCAAGGAGGGATCATGCCAAGGTGCAGAAAAATGCAGTTTTTGGTGTCACAAGAAGGTTTCGGGGTCTCCATTCAGGTTTAACGTTGCATCACCATCGTGAAGACCCAAATGCAGTCGAAATTTCAAGTGTCACAATTTTAGGACGCTACATTTAGCCCCCACTTTAGCGGGAGTATAAGCGTACGCTCATACTTCCGGTAAAGTACAAGGAAACAACATTGAAAGACTTTCACCACGTCAAGGAGGCAAGATAGACCAAGCCCCCAGTGGACTAAGGATCTTACAAATTCGATTGACAAAGTAAAAGGGAAGATCACGAGGGAGAACCAAATTCGATTGACTAATGAAACTAGTCCAGCACGTCATCTACCCCCCGATCTTGTTGATCAATATTTCGGGAAGGTAGGAAACAGGCTAGAGGAGGAACATCCAACACAACAGATGGAGCTATCACAAGATCCAAACAAGGGCTATGTTCATGTTCCGAGCCACGTTGTTCTTGTCTAGGAGCTAGGATAAGTGCTTTAGAAAATTCATTAGATAAATTGTTATCAACATCAACATATTCATATTCACTATCAGAATGAACAGGAGTAACATTTTCGTCATGCATAACATTTTCATCATGAATAACATTTATATCATCATCAAGATTTATAAAAATAGGATCTTTAACTCGCATAGGATCAAGACCATCATACATCTTATGTTTAGGAGATTTCGGCTCAATCTTTGGCTGAGGAGAAAATGGAATAATACTGGCTGAAGGTGTTTTTGGGGATTGCAAATTTTGAGAAGCAGCTGCCTGAGCTCTAAGACGACGTTTTCGTCGGCGTTCACGTGCATAACGATTTCGTCTAGTCTTAGTAGGAAGATTAGAAGATTGAGGAGGAGGAATGTTCTCCTCCTTATCACTTGGGTGTTTAGGTTGTGGTCTCTTAGGTTGAATAATAGGAGAAGAGGAAGGTCTCTTCTCTCCATAAGAGGAAGGAGGAGGAATTGCTCCATACAAAGGAGGAATATTTGGTTTAGGAAGGAGACCAAGTCCATCATGACGAGGAGGTATAGGTCTACTTTTAGAAAGTTTATTAGATATAGACATAGTCACATTCATAGGGATGGGTTGAGAATCTTCTTGAGGAAAGACATTAGTTTTATCTTTCAAAGGAAGAACTTCCTTCTCAAGAACGATAGGAATATCAAGTTTGGGTGTTCTAGGTTCACTTAGAGATAGGATCATATCTTTTTTCCACTTTTGATAAGATTTGAAAAGATGATCACTTCGCAGAGGAAGAGATTGGAATTGTTTAGGCCAAAAGTAATCAATAGGAACGCTAGAAGTTCTTTCAGTTGGTTTAAAGAGACTATGATTGAGAGTAACAACTTCACCATTATGGGGAAATTTCAAGCACTTGTGAATAGGAGAAGCAATAGCTTTCATGGAAGATAGCCAAGGATAGCCTAGCTTCACACGAAATTGTTCAGATGATGGAATAATAGAAAAGTCCACATCAAGGGGTTTGTTATGGACCTCAATAGGTAATGTAATAGAACCAATTGCAGGAGAAGAAAATGCATCAAATAATTTCACAACCACATTTGTTTCGTCATAAATTACTTGATTCAATTGCAAAGTAAGAAGAAATTCTTCAGTAATGACATTAACCATACAAGAAGGATCAATAAGCACTCCACGGCAAAGTGTATTCTTGACTTTTACAACTATATATAAAGGACCATCAGGTGCCCTGATAGTTTCACTGGAATCAAATGTGATGGAAGGTTCTTTAGGGATTTTCTGTTGTTCCACAAAGTTAATCACATTCGGAGTCATAGATACAAGATCATCAGGTGAGACAGAGGAGTCAGTAGTATCAATCGCATTAGAGGTATGAGAAGGCAATGGATCAGTAAAAATCTTAAGATTTTGGTTAGGAGGAGCTACAGATGTGTTGCCTTTATCATTCACACCAGAAATAGAGATAGTATTATTATCAATCAAATCTTGAATTTTACCCTTTAAAGAAAAACATTTTTCAGTATCATGCCCAGGATGACGATGAAATTGACAAAAAGATTTGTTATCAAAATAGGGTGAGTTAATCTTTGCAGGATCTATTTGCTTTATAGGAGGAAGAGTAAGCACATTTTGTTCCAATAACTTATTCATAATACTATGCAATGATTCAATCAAAGGAGTAAACTTTCTTTCTTTCTTGAAAAACTTAGAAATAGGAGGCACACCTGATGCTGCATTCACATTGTTGTTGATGATGTTTTCATTGAATTTAATGGACTCTCTGTTCGGTTTAAACTTCCCAAATGGTTGTTGACTACTATCACCCTTATCACTCAGAGTCATAGGATTTACTTGTTCCATTTGACTCACAGTCAGTTGATAATTGTGAAGAGTTGCGCAAAACTGTTGGAAAGAAGTAAACTCAGAAAACAAAAGTTTTTCTCTAATATCTTTTTGTAAATTAGAAATAAAGATTCTTTGAATATCGTTGTCAAGTACTAGAAAAGAAATTTGAGCATACAAATGCTTATATCTACCAATGAAATCAATCACTTTTTCTTTAACACCTTGTTCACAATGCATTAAATCAATCAAAGTAACTTTAGGGCTTATATTGTTTTGAAATTGTTGAATAAAAGCATTTGCAAGTTGTTCGAAAGAAGAAATAGAATAAGAAGGCAACGAGAAATACCATTGTAGGGCTTTATCTCTTAATGTTCTTGTAAACAGTTTTGCAAGCAACCTTTGGTCATAAGCAAAATCGGTACATATTGTTTGAAAGGTCTTAACATGTGTTAGAGGATCACCCTTACCATTATAAAGCTCCAAATGCGGGATTTCAACATGTTTAGGGGGGATAGCTCTAACAATGTCAAGAGAAAGTGGGCTCACAACATCAAATGTGGGCACACTAAACTTAGATTGATTCATAGAGGCAATTTGTTGCTGTAAAGAAGAGACAGTTTGTGCAAGATTGTTAATGGTCGCTTCAGTCGAAGAGTTCATATTAGACGTGTTAGATTGTGATGGAGGTATTATGTTATTGAAAGAAGGTATTGATTGAGAGTAAGGTGGTGGGACACTATGATAGTTAGTCATAGGAGATGATTGGAAAGGAGGAACACTACAAGGAGGAATGGAATGGTTAAATGAATTGCCCCCTTGCGTCATGTTTAGTTGTGGAGATATAATAGGAACACTTATTGAAGGAATGAATGAAGAAGTTGGATTGAATGAAGGCAGAGGGTTGATTGAAGAAGAAGGATTGCCCCCATGACTGGTGATCATAGGGGGAATGTCTTGTATTGAAGTAGTCATTATGTTTGATGTAAAAGTAGGTATACTAGCAATAGGAGTTGTCAAACGAATAGAATGATTAACTTGAGTAGGAGGTTGTGTATAACCTAAAGTTTCGGCACAACTCTTCATAGGAATCACATTCGAATCCACAATGTGTGCAATACCACGCAAAATATCAATTCCATTCTTATCACTTTGAACCATACGTTTTAGACCCTCAATTAATGAAAGAGCTTGACTATCGGGGTATTCTTGAGACATCCATTGTCGAAAATCATCAAATTGGTTATCCAATTTTGAAAGTTGTTCTACAGAAACCTCATGGAGAGCTTCTTCATCATTAAGAGGATTAGAGGAATTACCCATGTCCTCGTTAAAAAGGGCATTCAAATTAGGTTTCATCTCCTCAGTAATTAAACCTTGGAAAGACTTAATTCTAAGGCTTCATCTAACGGGAATAGTGTAAGTAGGGCTTATTGTTGTAAAACTCATGCACTAAAGAGAGAGAGAAGATTTTGAATTTTAGAGGTAACAAATTTCAATAAAATCAGCCAATCTCCTAGATTTAAGCTGTTAAATGCAATTAGGACAATCTCCCGAAATTTCAGAAAAAATGTCAGGGACCGTGGCGAACGGAGTGCACACGGTCGTCGCAACTTTTTTCAAAATTTTCAAGGATGAAAGTTATGATGATTTTAAAGCTAATCTGAAAAAATTGAGTGATTTTACGATCTATAGATAGGCCAAATTAAAGTTGCAATCTCAAAATTGAACCCTACCAAGATTGTTGAAAAATGTAAAATTTGAATTTTGAAAAAGAGGGGGAAACTGAAATTTTGAATTTTATGATTTTAGAGGGAATACTAAAAGCAATGCAAGTTTTGAAATTTAAAAGTTGACTCAATTTTATGCAAAATCCAAATTTGAAAGCGGAAATCAAAGTTGTTGTAATTAAACACCTAATTTCAAAAGTCACAAACTGCAAAAATTTAAATAAAGCACTGAAATTTCGAATGAATGCCAACACACTTTTCAGATTTAGGACTGTAAGAAACACAATTTTGATATGAATTTTAATTTCAACAATTTTTGAATGATTAGAAGCCTCAATCCAAGCAATTGCTAGACCAACTTTGACTTTAATTTTGAAAGTGTTAAAATTGATAAAATCAGCCAAAATTCTGGATTTTAGCAGAAAAATACAGTAAGATCTAGCTCCCAAAATTTCGGAAAAAATGTCGGGGACGATGGCGCTCGGGGTGCACACGGTCCTTGAAACTTTTTTCCAAATTTTTAGGGAGGAAAGATATTGTGATTTTCTTGCGGAATCCAAAGTTACAGCCGATTTGGAGGTGTTTTGATTAGTGAAATTATCAGTCAAAGGTTGAATCAAGAAGGTTTTAAAAATTAGGGTTTTGACATTTAACCACTTAATTTTCAGAATTAAAGCACAAATATGAATTGACAATTTGCAATAGAAGGGTAGATCTAAAACAAGCATTAACAATTAAACATTTGACAAGTTTAATTACTAAAAAGAAAATTTTAGGGTTTTTATGCAATCAACCTCTAAAATTTGCACAAGATCAAACATGAAAAATGTAATTAAGGAAGCAAATTTTTCAGATCTAACAATGAATAATCAGAATGAGGATGTTCACGTCGGGTTCACCAAAATGTAAAGCGGAAAAAATCGAACCCTAGTTGTTCTCCCCTCCCCAACTCTGAGGAGAGAGAAGGGAGGTCACTAGGGTTGATGGTTTTCACTTAGGAGGGACTTTACATTCAAAAGAGGGGTTGAAACCCACAAGATCCAATCCCACGCAATGCAAGATTGGATTCTAAATGAGTTTCAAGGGTTAAGACATCAAAGATACCCTCTTTTGTAAAGAATGTAGATAGAAAGATTGAACTAGGAATGCATGTAAAGTAGGAAATATTAGCTTATAAACAGAGATAGGGATATGGGATGAAGCTGTGGACCTAGAATTAGCAGTAAAATGTCGAGACGGTGTTGTTTTGCAAATTTGAGTGAAAGTTGACGGGATGATGGCGCCCGACGTGCACACGGTCCTCCGAAAAATCCGCGAAACGAAGGGGGATCTGATCGTCTCTGCACAAGGATTCCAGATCTTCAATTATAGCCACATACTTGCAACCTACACACAGAAAAGAGAGGATGATTGGGGGATTAGGGATGAGGGGTTTGCCTTTAGGTCAAACCCCAGTTTCGGAATTAACCAAGAAATGAGAATGCTGTAAATGTAAATGTTTGTAATGTAAACAAGTATTGATACCTTGTTGTAAGAATGTTTGTATTCTTACATGCGAAGGTGTAATGCATGTAGTATGTGATCTCCTCTTCAATGGTTGAACCCTTGTCTTGAATGCAACACCTAGCCTTGAATGGAGACTTAGAATGCTCAATTGCTTGAAGGAATACTTGAATGCTTGAATGTTTGAATGTTTGAATATTGCTTCCGCGTCTTTGCACATATGTGTCCTCCTCCCTTTTTGAGAGAGGAAATGTAGTTTATATACTTGTCAATTAGGGTTGATAGACTGATTTTTCCGACCTTAGGCCGACCAGGAAACAATATTTCCCGAATTGCAAACTTAAAGACCCGATGCCCAAAAGAGACCGGGCCCAAAATAGGGCCAAGGACCAAGGCGCTGGGCGCCATGGTCCCACCTCCCGGGACAATAGGGTGCAAGGAGGGATCATGCCAAGGTGCAGAAAAATGCAATTTTTGGTGTCACAAGCAGGTTTCGGGGTCTCCATTCAGGTTTAACGTTGCATCGCCATCGTGAAGACCCAAATGCAGTCGAAATTGCAAGTGTCACAAAGTTAGGATGCTACAAGTATAGAGAAATAAATATACATAAACCATCAAAATACATCAAGACTGATAAAAGCCAAATCTAGAAAGTGGTAATAGACCTCAAATCAAGCCTTTGGTACAAAAATCAATTCGGGAAAATACTTCAAAATAACCAAAACTAGGAAAATACAAAACATGGGCAGGTTAGCGCTTTTGCCCCGTAGGACAACACTTATGCCACACAGAACAACGCAAATGCAACACAAGACAACGCTTTTGCATTCCAGAATCGTGCATATGCATTCTAAAATAGTGCTTATGTTTCTAGATTCACACTTATGCATCCTAAGACAACGCTTAGGCTACGCAGAGCAGTTCAAATGCATCACAGAACATCACAAATGCAATATAGAACAATGCTTTTGCAGAAACAACGCTTTTGCATAAAACTTATAGAAAACTCAGATAACTTTCGGGTAAAATAATAAATCACAGACTTAACAAAAATGCTCGAAAAACATATGGAAAGAGATGCCTAGAAACAAAGAATACCTGGGTAAAAACTGTTGGCATATGGACACTCCAATGAGACATTGTGTGTGATTGAAGGTTTTGTCATTGATGGCAACCTTGCAATCCTATGGCACCGGCAAGACATTATACCAGCAAAAGCATTACATAGGCAACCTTGCAATCCTATGGCACCGGCAAGACATTATACCAGCAAAGCATTATTCAAACAAGATAGTGCACCGGCATCAGCAAGATCAATCTACACCGACATCGGCATAGAAGATGTACACCGACACAGAAGGAAACATGTATACCAACACAGAGGCCGACATGATTTTGATATGTAATATTTTGTTTATTATTGTAAGCCGACTTGGCAAATTGTAAAATGACTCTTGTATATAAAAGAGATCATTGTAGACATTTATAGGATATGGATAGGAAGCATAAATAAATTATAAGGCAGACCTAATGTGCGAATTGTAGGTCAAGGGTATATGTAAATAACAGAGCAAGAACCGGTACTGAATCTAGCATTGAAGATGCTATTGTAAAGTAGTACAAATCATTAGATTTGCATAATCCTCATTATAAGTCAGTGTGACTTCTTATTGAGCAGTGAGCTCTAGGCAGTTGGCCTTCCTGCATGTGCAGGCCCCTATTGTAAGTAATATTCTCTTATTGGCCAGTAAGTGAATATTGTGGGTCACAAATCCCACTGAGGTTTTTCCCACACCGAGTTTCCTTGATAAACATCTTGTGTTATGGTGTTCTTTTCATGTGGATGTTTTTGATTCTGTTATTTACATTAATTCTTGCATACCAGTATACTGTTACTTTATGCTTTGCATGTTTAGTTTCAAGAAAATTTCATTACCGGTCAAATACTGATTCACCCCCCCCTCTCAGTATCTGTGGGAACCCTAACAATTGGTATCAGAGCCTGGTCCTCTATTTTCAGAAGCCTAACAGCTTGAGGAAGATCTTGACACCGGTAAAGATGGAAAATCTGATGAAGCAACTTGAAGGAGCTCTTACTGACTATGATGCAGAGAAGTTGAAAAATATCAAATTAGAAGATGATTTAAAAGTAGCTTAGGACATTATTTAGGCACTTCAAGAAAATCTTACTGTTACAAGAAATAAGAGAAGAGAACTTTGTGAAAAATTGCAAAATGAGAATGATGAAAAGGAATCACTAAATGATATGATAAGCAAATTGAAACAAGAGATCATGACATCAAAAAATGAAATGTAGGATATGACTATGAGATTTTGCAAAGAGATTGAGGACAGAAAGAAGAATGAAGAAGAATTGACCAGAAGACTAAGTGATGCAACAAATGAGAACACAAGACTTAGCTATGAAAATGACATGTTGAAGACAGATCTAATGCATACTCAGAATGGCTCGAATGAACTAATGAGACAAAAAGAAATCTTGGAAAGGGAATTGGAAACTGCAAATCAACACAAAGAAAAATTCAAGAAAAGCTCAGAAAAACTTGGTACCTTATTGAAGAATCAAAAACCCAAAGGTGACACTTCTGGAATTGGATTTGAAGTTGGAGAAAGCTCCGGTACTGCAAATACCCAGGATCACAGCAAACCGGTAAGACCTTCTAATACTTACAAATTGAATGGAAAATGCTTTAACTGCAATAAATATGGTCATAGGGCAAATGAATGTAGATCTAGGAATTATCAAAACATCTATCCTCCCACCGGTCAATGCTCCAAATGCAACAAAATTGGTCATAACTCTAAAAATTACAGAATGAATGTAAGATGTTATGTTTGTGGAAAATTTGGTCATTTATCAAATAAATGCAGAACACAAACCGGCATAGGTTATGGGAAAGCTATTTAGAAAAATAATGTAACTTGTTATGCATGTAACAAGATTGGTCATATTGCTAAATTTTGTAGAAGTAAAGGTACACTAGTAGATAACAAAAGCACTAGTTTGAAAGGTAAAGAAAAGGTTGAAGAAGTTAAGCAATAATTTTCAAAGAAATGGATTAGAAAAGGTAATCTAAATATTGGGGATACTCCTCCACCGGTAGAACCAACAAATGCTCCACTGGCAAGAAAATATGATGCTCCACCGGTAGGACAGAGCAATGCTCCACCGGCAGGATGTTCTTCATCAAATTGAAAAAAATTATCTTGAGGGTTTGGCAATCTAATGACACATGTGCTATTATTCCCTCAGTTAGAGAAAAGAAGTTGAAAATCATTCATTACTGGCAAATAAAGTTAAGCTAATACATTACTGGCAAGCAATTAATGTGGTAGGTAGCAGAAAAGACTTTATAAAATAAGGTTTTTGGCTCCATTTCATTTCATCGTGAATTCAAACTTTCAGAGAGCACGAAGATTTCCGAGCTAAGGCATTCTGAGCAAAGAGGCAAAGCACTTCAAAAATCAATCCATCCAAAGGTAGAAAAAGGTATTTATCATCATGGCATCTTCCTCTACACCTGAATTCATAGCAAACCCTACAGTACTCGAAGTTATAAAATGACCTAGGCCCATGTTTCAGCTAGTTCTCGAGGTAGCTAAGAAAGATGACAACACAGGTGCTTTTTCAAAAATTCCAAAAGGTGTTGTTTATACAGAAGACCCTAGAATGTATATTCATTGCAACATAGAGGAATTAGGTGATGAATAAATCAAAAAAATGTATAAGTCTGTTATATGTGACAACTCCGGGAATGTGAAACCTGAACATAAAATTGTTGAAACCCTAGGATTCACTGAAATCCTCTGCATTCCTGAATTTCCCAAGGAAGCAGTTAGGATAGTTTTAAGTAGGGTACATGGTTCATTCTTTTGGCTTGACTCAGTGCATAAAATTACAAAGGAAGCTGTGAAAGCAGTAACAGGGTTACCTTCCACCGGTAACAGACCTGACAAAACCAAGAAAGTCTCCAATGACTTGGTAACAAACTTAATTGGTGCAACATCCGACAAGAGATCATTAAGGGTTAATGATGTGACCGATACAAATGTTAGATTTGTTAGCATGATTTTAGGTTACAAAGCAACTCATGCTAATAGGCTTAACTCAGTTTCCAATTTATGCATAAAGAGTGCTTATGACATGGTTAAGGACAATGTGAAAATTGATATCTGTGAATGGTTAAAGGATGAGTTAATTGACAATTTAGCAAAAATCAAGAAGGATAAGAAAGGAACCTTTAGATTTGGAAATTTACTTGTATTCTTAATGCTACATATAACCAAACAGGCTCCCGGTATAGGCAACAAGGATTTTGGATTTTACATACCGGTAGGAAAACAATTGTTTGACTTATTCAACAACATGGGTGAAAACAAAGAAAAGAATATCAATGAGTATTTCCAAGCACTAAAGGTCAGAATAAATAAGGATCAGACTATCATAGGAAATTGTCAACAAATATAAGGATGATATATGCTTTGTAATAAAAAAGGATGAGATCTGGATGGAAGCAGTCATCCCAAGGACAATCTAGGTAACAGAGATGGGGTATGAAATAGATGACCACATAGTGGAAACTTATGCCAAAGCACTTTTGGAAGCCCCCAATGAACCAAAGGAAGAAGTATTTGGTAGTGCTGAGACCATTGAAAGCCAAATTCAATCTAAGAAGAGAGTGAAAAAGGTTGAGGCATTTGTGAGAAAAGGAACCAGACAAGCAAAAGCCATAAAAGAAGATGTATTAAAGAAAACCGGCATAACTGAAGATGAGTTGGCAGCCCAACAACCTAAAACTCATCTATCAACGATATGAACTTCCTCAAAGGAGATATGCCAGCAACTTTCAAAAGAGTTGTCAGGAAAAGAGACCCCTCACTGGTAACCACTCCTTCACCTAGAAGGACAAGACAAAAGAAACAAACCATAAGATCTCCGGTCAGGAAAGTCACACCTAAGAAGAAGCTGACCCCCAAAAGGAAGAAGAAGACAAACACTGACTTGGCCCCTCTTGACATATTATTGAATGAGATCATAGAGGAAGGAAAATTGAAAAACATAGCGAAAATCTATGACACCCTATCAGATGATGAGAAAGGACAAGTTGAAGAGAGTGTCATATTACACATGGACATGTATAAAAAGTTTTTGTTGCAAGTCTTAAATGGAATTCCTGATGAACTATATAAAAGACTTGAGGCCAGAAGGCAAGGAATAATTGAGTTGGATAAGAAAATAAAAATAGAAAAATTACTTGCAGTATACTCAGTCAACTCTCCTAAGGAAATTGATGATCTGATAGCTCAGGCCAACCGAACAGTTTTTTCCACTGCACATCGACAAATATCACTAATGGCAGGTAGAGTTACTGAAGTTTCAAAGGAAATAGAAGATGGTTGGGATACATTCTTGGTTGAAAAGGAAAAAGAAGAAGAATATAGGAATCCCAAGCCCATTCTGGTATATCAAAAGGACAAAGGGAAAGGTAAAGTTGGTGGACCACCAAGTATCAAGATTAGAGACAACTTACCCCCACCTCCTTTAAATACTCCACCGGTAAAAACAACAACTGCAGAAGATCACCCAATAGCTAAGAGTATGGACATAGAGGATAATAATCCTAATCCTGAAGTCCTATATACTGTAAATGTTGATACTTAGAAAATCAACATAGTGGTAGATAAGGATACAACAGATAAATTAGGAAACAAAGAGCAACCAACAGTAGAAAACAAAGAGCAACCGACAGTAGATTCAAAGAAAAAGATGGAATCTGGAACACAAACAGAGAAACCAACAGAGCTAAAGGCTCCAGAACAGATGCCACCGGTAAGAAATGATGCAGGAAAACCAGTGCTTAAAGAGATGGAGACACAAACAGACCTACCAGAGGTCAATACTAGCATGGTCACTTCCACCGACACTTAGTTTGTTGGATCACCATCAAATGTAATAGAGGTATTGCTTGAATCTATCAAGAAAATAACTAATTATAGCTCACAAGCTTATAAAGTGATAGATGATTCAATTCCTGTTTTGAAATCAATAGCTCCAAAATGTAATATAGCCAACAAAGATTCTTTAGGCCAGTTGGATACACTTTGTAAATATATTTCTAGAAATTTTGAGCAAACAAAGGTAGAATCTATAAAGGAAAGTGTAGAAAAAGAGAAACAAAAATTCTTTGAGGAAGGAATAAAGAAGTGTAATAGGGAATTTGACACACTTCTACCGGAACTGTGTAATTTATTGAAAGAGCACAAAACTCTGTACAAAGACACCTGTAAGATAAAATTTTTGACCATAGATGTAGACAAAAAGATGAGCAAGGTATAGGAAGAGATAAATAAACTTGCAGATAATTTTGTTAACTCACCCGATGCATTATCAGTTTTTGAGGAAAAGATAACAAATTTTGAGGAAGAATTGCTCAAATTAGAAAGAGAGAAAGAGAAAATAATAAACAAGGCAAAATTCTTGAGATCTAAACTAAGTCCAAGATTGGACTATTTAGCATCTTTGCAGAAGGAAATCTCAGAGGCACTAACACAGGCAAGCAAAACACCGACAAAGCACTTGTAGCATCTCACTAGTACAGTATACAGAACTGCGATAGCAATAAAAGATAGCAAGAAGTTTATGGATGGTATAAACTTAATTTTGGGAGATATTCTTTAGATAATAACTACCCAACTACAAGGTTGAGGTTATGGATTGGTACAACTACAAAATCTACTAACCTTTGTCATTGATGCCAAAGGGGGAGTAGTAGGATGAGAAAATTCAAAGCACAAGGATCACATGCTCAGGGGGAGCTCTCACATTTTTGGTAACATTTTTGGTCTACATATTTTTGGATATCTTTTTGAAATTTCTCATGAGTGTTGCCATCAATGCCAAAGGGGGAGATTGTTGGCATATGGACACTCCAATGAGACATTGTGTGTGATTGAAGGTTTTGTCATTGATGGCAACCTTGCAATCCTATGGCACCGACAAGACATTATACTGGCAAAAGCATTACACAGGCAACCTTGCAATCCTATGGCACCAGCAAGACATTATACCGGCAAAGCATTATTCAAACAAGATAGTGCACCGGCATCAGCAAGATCAATCTACACCGGCATCAGCACAGAAGATGTACACCGGCACAGAAGGAAATATGTATACCGGCACAAAGGTCGACAGGATTTTTGATATGTAATATTTTGTTTATTATTGTAAGCCGACTTGGCAAATTGTAAAATGACTCTTGTAAATAAAAGAGATCATTGTAGACATTTATAGGATATGGATAGGAAGCATAAATAAATTATAAGGCAGGCCTAATGTGCGAATTGTAGGTCAAGGGTATATGTAAAGAATAGAGCAAGAACCGGTACTGAATCTGAATTGAAGATGCTATTGTAAAGCAGTATAGATCATTGGATTTGCATAATCCTCATTGTAAGTCAATGTAACTTCTTATTGAGCAGTGAGCTCTAGGCAGTTGGCCTTCCTGCATGTGTAGGCCCCTATTGTAAGTAATATTCTCTTATTGGCCAGTAAGTGAATATTGTGGGTCACAAATCCCACCAAGGTTTTTCCCACACCGGGTTTCCTCGATAAACATCTTGTGTTATGGTGTTCTTTTCATGTGGATGTTTTTGATTCTGTTATTTACATTAATTCTTGCATACCGGTATACTATTACTTTATGTTCTGCATGTTCAGTTTTAAGAAAATTTCATTACCGGCCAGATACTGATTCACCCCCCCCCTCTCAGTATCTGTGGGAACCCTAACAACACATTAAGATATCTCAAATTTTAGACCAAGATTTAAACAAATATCTTCATGACAAAAAAACAGGCAGAACTTCTACAAAACTCATAGAGAATCAAATGAAGATAGTCCTGACATTCACATCTGAAGGACTCACCAAGGAAGACCAATCTCATCTCATATAGGAGAGGATTAATCAACCAAATATTTCCACATCAAATTCATAGAGCCGTGAAATGCAGACACGGGAAAACCAAAAACATATTTTCTAGCAACTATACAAAACCCAAATAGTATAAAGTTCCTTCCCAAATATTAAACTTCAATAGCATTAAAACTATAGAATGAAATATCATTTCAACCCAAACCCAAAACAATGCAGACACAAGATACATAGAGAAGCCATTGAAAACAAATGCAAAGGAAAGATCTCCAACTTTCAACTTGAAGTAATGGAAAATGAAGCTGAAGAAGAGCTCCCACAAGCCAACCAAATCAATCCAAGCTCCAGCCAAATCCAAGAGAG